>NC_133620.1:37701469-37802818 GCF_048593235.1 Sminthopsis crassicaudata | reverse complement strand
GAAAGAGAAGGAGGGAGGGAAGAGAGGGAGGAGGGAGGGAAAGAAGGAGGAAGGTTGGGAGATAAAGAGGGAGGAAAAGACAGGAAAAGGAGGAATGGAGGAAAGAAGTAAGGGAAAGAGAAAAGAAGGAAGGAAGGTAGGAAAGAAGGAAAGGAGGGAAGGAGGGAGGAAGGGAGAGAGGAAGAAAAAGGGGAAAGAGATGGAGGGAAAAAGGGATGGAGGAAGAGAGGAAAGGAGGGAGGAAAGAAGGAGGAATGGAGGGAGAGACAGAGAGAGCACAAGAAGGAAGAAGAAAGGAAAAGGAAGGAAGGAAGGAAAGAAGGAAGGCAGGAAGGAAGGCAGGAAGGAAGGCAGGCAGGAAGGAAGGAAGGAAGGAAGGAAAGAAGGAAGGAAGGAAGGGAAGGAAGGAAAGAAGGAAGGAAAGAAGGAAGGAGGGAGGGAAGGAAGGAAAGAAGGAAGGAGGGAAAGAAGGAAGGAAGGAAGGAAGGAAGGAAGGAAGGAAGGAAGGAAGGAAGGAAGGAAGGAAGGAAGGAAGGAAGGGAAGGAAGGAAGGAAGGAAGGAAGGAAGGAAGGAAGGAAAGAAGGAAGGGAGGAAGGAAGGGAGGGAGGGAGGGAGGGAGGGAGGGAGGAAGACAGAAATATTCCCTGTACTCAAGAGGCTGTGGTTCTAATGAAGGATACAATATGTGCCCAGATGAGTGAGAACAAAATGTTTACAAAGGAAATAAAGCAATTACCAGGGAGACCCCTAATCACTAGGTAGAGAAAGAAAGACCATAACTGGGGGGGGGAAGTTAAGTGGAACCTTGAAGTGACTAGAATTGAACCCTGGTCTCCTAACTCCCAAATCTGGGTTCTTAATTCCACACCAAGCCAAAGATAAGACACTTAATGCTCAGCATCAAGAGAAAACCGAGATCTAAAGATTGAGTCACTGCTCCCCATAAGGGGCTAGTTAAGATAACAAGAGCTAAGAGGGTGACTAGAAGAGCAAACATTTGCAATGAGCCATGCTTCAAAAAGCAATTAGATAGGTAGGAGAATTGGGTTAATATCATATCTGGGAAGCTAAAGATAGGATTCAAATAAAAGGAAGTCTGCAGAGAGGTCATGGAGAACATGCACTAGATGCTAATGGGTTTTGTTTTCTTGGCTTCTGGGCTTTGACCCAGGTCCTATCACCTGGTAAATTTAAAACTTTCTTCCCCTTCAGTGATTAAAGCAAAACTCTAAAGATTTTTTATAGGAGTAAAGCTGCTCAAAACAGATAAAATGTATTGGAATGGAAATGAAAAATCATGGACATAAAAGAAATTTGGATAAAACCATTCAACTCTTGCTATAAATTAGATACAATACTAAGTGCAGGGGCTATATATTCAAACAAAAAAGAGAATTCCTACCTTCAAGGAGCTTACATTCCTCACCTGTAAAATGAGCTACAGAAGGAAATGGCATACTACTCCACTATCTCTGCCAAAAAACAAACAAAAAACCCAATGGGGGCCACAAAGAATAAGACTTGACTGAAGCAACTGAACAGAAAAACCTATTGGTCTAGGATTCTCTCCTTACTGATGGAGATCAATACCTGGAACCTATGTGAGAGACCAGGGCAAAGTGGACAAATGAGAGAGCGAAAAGTTCTTCAGTATCTTGGAAAGAAGGAAGGAAGGAAAGAGGGAAAAAGGGAGGGAAGGAAATAGAAATGGAGGGAGGGAGGGAGGGAGGAAGGAAGGAAGGGAGGGAGGGAGGGAGGGAGGGAGGGAGGAAGGAAGGAAGGAAGGAAGGAAGGAAGGAAGGAAGGAAGGAAGGAAGGAAGGAAGGAAGGAAGGAAGGAAGGAAGGAAGGAAGGAAGGAAGAAAGGAAGGAAGGAAGGAAGGAAGGAAGGAAGGAAGGAAGGAAGGAAGGAAGGAAGGAAGGAAGGAAGGAAGGAAGGAGAGAGAAAGGGAGGGAGAAAGGGAGGGAGGAAGGGAGGGAGGGAGGAAGGGAGGACGGAAGATAGGTACTCTGACCTCAAGAGAAAACATAAATGAGATCAACCCCACTCCAAGTTGCTGAAGAAATAGACTCTGGAAGAACATGAGAAGAGCTGGGAGTCTCTCTCTCTCCAGCTTGCCACACTAAAGATTCCACAGAACTTCCCCTTGAGTGAGACTTCAAACTCTCTCTCTCTCTTGGTTGAGCTGAAGTACTTTGTTCCTATTGGGAGAACACTCTCATTCTATTGTGTAGTATCCCCCATTAATAAAACAGTGATAAAAAGCTATATTGAACCTGAAAATATCAGTCCCTAAACTAATCCTATTTAAGGGAGCAGATAAAAATAATTCTAGCTTGGAATCCTCCTTCTTGGAAGAAAGCAGAGAGACTAAGCTTCTGGTCCCCTGGAAAGAATTAAAGTCACCTTCAGACAGAGATGGGAGGAGAAGAGGCTGGATATGGCCTTTCTGCCTCCCTTTGAGCTATGCAATGATGCTACATGCTACGAACTGCCGCACACATCCCCAACAAAACATGCAACTACATGCTATGTGTATAGGACAGCTGTCCTGTCCTGGCAAGGACATCTACATGTGATGTGGATGGGACAGCCTAGCAAAGCATCCCTAGGAGCCAGTATCCAGACGTGACCTCCTTGAGAGAAAGGATTGTCTTGTTTTTTCCCTGTGCCCCCAGCTCAATATTTCTCACAGTAATCAGTTAATAAATGCCTTTTTAATTTAATAATAAAAATAAATGCTTTTTCAGTTATTTATATATTCATTCACTTAATCCGTGACTGGCCCACCTCCCTCTGTACCCTCCAGCATGGCTTGTGCATCACTTTTCCTGACGGATCATCATGAATAACATGCTACAGCGTGCATATCTCCTCCATCATCTTTCTTTCCCGTATTGGTCTTTTGCAATCCTGACTTTTCCAAGACGGTGACATTCTATGATTTGTAGTTAGATAGCATCACCAGGTGTTACTGGTGTTTAAAAAAAATGGATTTTTGTGGCAAAGGGAAGAACACTGAAAGAAATGCACTTTCCAAAATGTGACTCAGCCTAATTTCCTATTCAATTCTGCTCCAGCTCGTCATCCATCTTCAGTCCCTGCTCAAAATATGCTGCTAACTGACGTCAGCGGGATGTCCATCCAACTGAATGACATAATCTGGCCCTAATCTAGTAGCTTTTCATTGACTTTGTTCTCCACAGTGGGGGGTTATCAGGAGTCAATCAGAAGGAACTTATTAAATGTCTACTATGTGCTAGGCAGAAAGAGACAATATATACCTATATAAATATATTTAAAATATATGTGAGAGAAATACAAGGCAAGGGGGAAGGGCGAGAACCTGGGAGGATCTGGGAAGGCTTTACTGGGGCTGACTTTTGAATTATGTGGGGGATTTTCAGAAGCACAGAAAGGAGAGAGTGTGTTATAGGCCTGAGCAATGCGACAGAGCTAACAACAATGATAATAGTACTTATATGGGACTTTAAAGTTTGCAAAGCACTTTACCTGTCATTTGCAATTCTTTGTTGTCTAATATTGCTGTTACTGTGTACAATGTTCTCGTTTTGTTCGCTTCACTTTGTATCAGTTCATTTAAGTCTTTCTAGCTTTTCTGAAATTATCCTGCTTGTCATTTCTTATAGCAAAATAATATTCATTATAATTATAATAATAGCCTGTTTAGTCATTCCCCAATGGATGGGTAGCCCTTTGACTTCCAGTTCTTAGTCACCACAAAAATCGCTGCTAGAAATATTTTTGTACAAATGGGTCCTTTCCCCTTTTTTGGATGTCAGCAGTGCTATTGCTGCATCAGTTTTATAGCTTTCTGGGCATAGTTCCAAATTGCTCTCCAGAATGGTTGGATCAGTTCACAACTCCATCAAAGGTACATTAGTGTCCCAGTTTCCCCACATCCCTCTCAATAATCATCATTTTTCTTTTTTGTCATGATAGCCAATCTGATAGTTATGAGGTGGAATCTCAGAGTTATTACAAAAATACTATTAAAAGCAGCTAGATGAATTAGTGGATAGAGTGCCAGACTTGAAGATAGAAAAATTCATCTTCATGAATTCAAATCTAGCCTCAGAACCTTCCTAGATGTATGATCCTGGGCAAGTCACTTAACCTTATTTCCCTCAGTTTCCTCTTATGTAAAATGGGCTGGAGAAGAAAATGGCAAACCACTCCAATCTCTCTGCCAAGAAAACCCCAAATGGGGTCACAAAGAGTCAAACACAACTGGATAGACAACTGAACAACCACTGTTAAAACAAACAACTCTGCTGTAAAAATCAAAATCCACACAAAGACCATTCACGATTCCAGAAAACTGATGATGAAACACACAATCCATATTCATTATAGAGAGGAGTTAGGTGTAGAAAGTTCAGAATGAGATGTAGATATTTTATATACAACCACTGAAAGATTTTCTTTTCCCTGACTCTGCATACTTGTTACAAGAAATTTGTTTTTCTTTTCTTTTTTCCTCCCAATGGGTAGTCAAGTGGGAAATAGAGAAAATAGATTTCTGGTTGTTTGTTTGTTTGTTTTTTGAGCAGTTCAAAGGATTGAGAAAGGGAAATGAAGTTACAGATGTGAACTGTTTCAGATGAGGTCACTGCTTTATTAATTTTACTTATCTGTTATACTTCCTTATGGCAGATCTCTCACAAAGTGGGACTAATCTATAAATGTGTGTAATGTAAAAAATAAAACACATCAATATAACTTTAAAAAGAAAAAAAATAAAGTCAAGTTGGCTGGACCTTAGAGAGCTAAAAGGGAAGTAATCATGTTTTGTGTTTATTGCTTCAATGCCTCAATAATGTAGGGCCTCCCCAGTGAGATCTACAGCCACTGAAAAGATTAGTCTAGCCATCTAGAGAAAAGGGGAGTAATGTATAATCAGACTGGAAAGGTAGATTGGAACCTGATTATGAAAGATATTGGGAGCTAAAAGCATGTCTCTGTAATATGCTATTCTTTACTAGGGTTAGTTTGAAATATGAAAGAGTTCCACAGAGGTGTCTATTTAGGTCAAATCCCACTGGTCTCATTCATTCCTTCATTAATAAACAATTATTAAGTGCCTTCTATGTGCCAGATTCTGTGTTAAGTGTTTGGGTTTATAAAATCTTAAGATCACAGAGAGGAATCATAGATCATTTCCTCAGATCTCCTGCCCAAACCATGAATGACCTAACTACACTATACATGGCTAACGCAATCTTGTCGTTGACTCCCAGCGACCCCATTATGGGTTTTCTTGGCAAAGATATTGGAATAATTTGTCATTTCTTTCTCCAGCTCATTTCACAGATGAGAAAACTGAGGCAAACAATTAAGTGACTTGCCCAAGATCACACAGCTAAATAGTGCCTGAGGCCATATTTGAACTCAGAAAGATGAGATTTCCTGATTCCAGACCCAGCATTAACCATTGCACCAGATTTATTGAATGAATCCTGAGGAGAATTTCAACTGAGGGGAAAGACATCATTAACTTTACTTTGCAGATGAAGAACTGGGCCCAGAAAGGTGACAGGACTGCTCAGAGTTGGATAACTAGTGAAGGAAAGAAATGGGCTTTAAGCTCAGTTTTTCCCAGCTTCCTCCTCCTGCAAGTTTCCCAATGCACCATACTCTGCAAGGCCACAATACCGAGCCAATGTGGGGCTTTGTTTTGCTTGAGTATGCATATTTGTTACCAAGCTTGGATTTTGTTTTTTATTTGGTAGGAGATAGAAGGAAGAGAAAATAGATTTTTGTTCATTGAAAAAAAAAATTTAATTGTCAGATGACTAGGTAAATCCAAAAGATCCAGCCTTCTTCATCCTAAGTAAAAATATTCACTTAAAAATGTCTAGGAGATTTTTTCACTCCTGATAGTCCTAGAAGTCTTGTTCTCAATGCAGGAACGATAGACTCTGATCAAAATATTCCTAAGGAAAAAAGCAAGTCTTAGCTCTGAAAGGGGGCCTGAACATTGTACCCAGGGCATCCTGTTGCCAAGAAATAGATTATTTCAGCCTCTTAAAAACATCTCTAGAGAAAGAGATGACCCAATGTCTCACTGCCTCTTTTATTCAGCAAGTTTTTTCTAACATCTCATTTAACGGGAGTCATGGGGTATAAGTTGACCTCAAATATAGATTAGCCTGAATTCTCTCTGTAGAAATATTGACTTTGACCCACATTCCGGCTGGTACTTGTTCTAGCAACTGCCAAGCGAGCTCACCCCACTGCGTGGTCCTGAAGCAGCTGCTAGGTAGTGTGTTGAGGGCACTCCCAGGCCCACCAACAGTTGCTTCAATAACAGACTTCAGTAAACTCAACTGCCTTCAGCTGTTGCTACTGGTATCCAGGATGGGGAGAGCCCGCCATCCAACATATTAAATTGGGGGCTGATTTTTTTTTAATTTAAAAGCCTGACTTATACTGGGTGGTATGTGGAAAATCCCTCCTGCTTAAGCTCATTATCTCTTGTCAAGCTGTCTTAAAACCAGTGGGTGGAAGTTACAAGAAGATATTTCAGCTCTATGTGAGGAAGAATTTCCTAATAATTAGAGCCATCCCCAAAATGGAATATGCTGCTGCCAGAAGTGTGGGTTCCCTGCCCCCCGAGTGGACATATTTCAGTAGTATCTGGATATATTACTTTGAGAAAGGATATTATAGAGAAGATTTAGATTATCTTAATAACACTATGTTATATATTGTATTTAATTTATACTTTAATATATTTAACATGTATTGGTCAACCTGCTATCTGGGGGAAGGGGCGGGGGAAGGAGGGGAAAAGTTGAAGCAAAAGGCTTTGCAGTTGTCAATGCTGGAAAATTACCTATGTATAAAGTTTTTGTAAAAATTAATTAATTAATTAATAATTAAAAATAAACATTCAAAAAATAATACTATGTTAATATACTACTATAAACAGCAATAACGGTAATAGCTAGTCTAGTACTTTAAGGTTTCTGGAGTACTTACTAAATGCTTTCTCCTTGATTGGAAAAAGTGATTTTATTTCTTAATGTTTTGTTAATGATTTAATATTATGCTTATTATCTGTCTAATATGCTCTTTTCTTTAAAAAAATTACTTTGGGGAAGCTAGATGGTACAGTGGGTAGAGCACCTGCCCTGAAGTCTGGAGGACCTGAATTCAAATTCGGCTTCAGATACTTTAACACTTCCTAGCTGTGTGACCCTGGGCAAGTCACTTAATCCCAATCACCTTTGCTAAATGAATGAATGAATGAATAATTTCTCATTCTTTCCTATTCCTCATCCAAATAGAGCCCTCTCTTTATGACCAATAAATGCACTCAGGGAAAAACAAAGCAAAACACTGGCCATGTCTGAAAAAGGATCCCTCCCTCCACACTTGTTGTTCCCCATATCTTTGCTGATAAATAGGATTATAAACCCACAGGATCAGATGTTGAACTAGAAGGGACTTCAGAGGTCAGCTAGTCTAGCTAGATTTCAGTGAAAAAGATACAGAAACTCAGTTACTCAAAGTCACAATACAGTAATGGTAATAATATCAGCTAGCATTTATACACCTCCTTAAAGTTAGCCGCGCCCTGCATATGCTATTTCTTTTGATTCTCACAATGACTTTGTGCTATCCCCTGCACTTTAAAGCTGAGAAAACTGAGACTGACAGAGATACAATGACTTCTACTAAGTATCTAGGGTGGGATTTGAACTCTGATCTTCCTTCCTTTTACTCTAATTCTTTGTACCAACTAGCTGCCAAACTAGTAAATAGAAGAACCAAGGTTCAAACTCAGGCGTCTTCAGCCCAATGCAGCACTTTCTACCACATTATGCTCTCTCTCCCAACATGGAATGTGAGGCTCAAAGATGGTTAGGTGATTGGAATAATGGTGTAGGTCAAAGGAGGTATTGGTCATCATCAAGTCTTCTAAAGTCTAAATGGTCCCTGAACTGAACAGAGCTCAGCAGTCTCTCAATCTTTTTAAATTTTTTTTAACATTATTAAAGTAATTGCACAAATTGTCCTCTTGCTTATACTTAGCCTGAAATACATCTGTTCAACCAGGGTGTCCAAGTTTCTCTGAATTCTTCCTATTGATTATTTCTTACTGCTCAATAACACTCCATTAATGGGAATATTGCACAATTCATTCAGTCATTTCCCAATGGATGCGAACCCACATCCCTTCCAGATTCTTGCTGTTATAAAAACTGCTGCTTTATATAGCTTTTGGGGAAAAAATATATGATTCCAAATCATTTTCCAGAAGTCGTACCAGCTGATAGCTTATGTGCTTGTCTCCCCACAATCATTTCAACACTGATCAATTTTATCTTCTGTCAGACCAGATGACTTTTAAGTTCCCTTCCAAGGCTCTGATTTTATTAGTCTATTTAGTCACATAGCCTCATGGCCAACCAGATGTATTTATTGCTTAGAATAAATAAATGAAAAAATGAAGGAATAAATAAATATTATTTACACTGTTTATAGAACCTAGATCACTCTGAGAGCTACCCCCAGATTTGAGTTATGCTTGGGACTAATATCCATTTAAAACCACAACTCATGAGTCCCCACTCAGATTTCTCTTACCAGATTATGCAGATGACACATTAGTTCCTAAAAAAAGAAAGAAAGAAAGAAAGAAAGAAAGAAAGAAAGAAAGAAAGAAAGAAAGAAAGAAAGAAAGAAAGAAAGAAAGAAAGAAAGAAAGAAAGAAAGAAGCGACATTTGTTGAAATAAAAGGCAAGATATACAATAAAAGATTAAATCCAACAGGAGCATTCTGGGACCCATTCCCCAAATGGCTGTCTCCTTCTCACCTTTCTCACTTGTCCATTGGACTCAGAGGTACAGAGAGAGTTTTAGTTTCAGCTATCATACTTACCCCACAACAAAATCAGTATATACCAAGTTCCTCCAGCAGAATGCTAATTAAATGTCCACAGCAGCAGCCTTGGTGCTCTGGGTCTCAGTTCTAGATTAGCCAATTTGAGGATTTTTTTTTGCCTCTTCCACTTACAGTTACCAGAAGAGTAGAGACATGGAGCTCAAAGGTAAGGAGCTGCTGCTCTGATCAACAATGGTTAAACGCTCAGGGTCAATAAACATTGATTAAGCACCAATATACATTAAATACCATTAAGCACTAGGTGCACTATGCTAAGTGCTGAGGATACCCCCACCATCCAAAGGCATAAGACAGTTCCTGATCTCGACAAACTCACAATATAATGAGGGAGGCAATACGTAAAAACAAACTGAAAAGAGTAAAAGGAGGTTATCCAGTTTGGGAGCACAATGAAGCCTTTACTGGGAAATGATCTGATGAAATGAGCATTTCGAGGTGGATTTTATTTTGCAGAATGACAAGTTTCTGAAGAAGACAAAGTCCAGGAAAGCAGCCTGGTGGGAAATAAGAATTCCTTCTTTCTTCTCCAATGGCCCCAGGACTCCTCTATTCATGTATTTTGGCTCAAGGTTGTTCTTCACAATACTTCAGGCTAAGTGGGTTCCCTGGAATGGGACTACAGGCCGGGGAATCATAGTTCTCTCTCTGTTGTTGCTATGTATCTGCCATTTCCTCCCTTCCTTTTGGACCCAATTCTCCAGAAACCTCCTGCCTTAGATATATCGCCAAACTCTATGTCTGTGCATGCCCTCCTTCCTAGCGGAGAAAGAAGCTTTTATGTCCCCAAACTCTGTGAGAATGTTGGAACTTCAGAAAGGCTCCCCACACACAAAACTTGTCCACAAAGAAGCAAAGGTTTGTAAGCCTCTCCCTTCATTTATAAAAGTGAGAGACAGAAACTATTTGATCCCTGTTTCTAAATACAGCAGTCCAGAGGTAGTTTGCCTGCCAATAATTGAGAAGTGCTCATTAGAAAAGAGCTTTTCTGGCCAATAGTTCAGATGACATCATGCTACCTTTTGGAATCAAATTGGGGGTGGAGGGGTAATTCATCCATTTCCCCAAGTGAGAATATTTCTTCTTTCTTCCAACAGATAAATCCAGAGTTTGTTTTCAATATTTTACAATTATTTTATTTTGTTAAATGTTCTCAATTACATGTACTTTTTTTTAATATTTAAAAATGTTTTGAGTTCCCAATTCTTTTCTTCCATTCTACCCCTACCATGCTAAGTGCTAAGGATACCACCCCCACCATCCAAAGGCATAAGACCATCCCTGACGTCAAGAAACTCACAATATAATGAGGGAGACAACACATAAAAACAAAAATTGAAGAAGGTTATCCTTGACAACAAGAAATTTGATATTGATTATACATATGAAGGCATAGAAAACATATTTCCATATTAGCCATGTAAAAATAAAGTTTAAAAAAGTTCCAATCTACATTCAGGGTCCATTTTAGTTCCCTCTCTGAAGATAGACAGCTTTTTAAAAAAATCATATATCCTTTGGAACTGTCTTGGATCACTGCATTGCTAAGAATAGTAAATTATTTACAGTTGATCATTGCTACATTATTGCTGTTACTATGTACAATGCTCCTTAGTTCTACTCATTTCACTTCTCATCAGTTCATAAAAGTCTCCCAGATTTTTCTGAAACCATTTCCTTGTAGAAAGAAAGAAAGAAAGAAAGAAAGAAAGAAAGAAAGAAAGAAAGAAAGAAAGAAAGAAAGAAAGAAAGAAAGAAAGAAAGAAAGAAAGAAAGAAAGAAAGAAAGAAAGAAAGAAAGAAAGGAGGGAGGGAGGGAGGAAGAGAAAGAAAACCATGTTTTAATTCAAGGTGTGCTAATTTATTTTAAGATGATTAAGTTTAATTCTTGATAATATGGAAAGATGATCCCTATTAATATTTTTTTGATCTGCGATTGTAGTAGAAAGACAGTGAGGTGTGAGTCTGAGTGTGTGTGTGTGTGTGTGTGTGTGTGTGTGTGTATGTATGTGTGTAGGGGGGAGATTGCTGTGATTAGAACTCCTAAATTAATGTAGACATAGTTCTTTGAGATTTTCTCCAATTTAGAGACTAGTCCTGTGATTTCATTTATATAGGAGAATTTCCAAGTAGAAAACTTCCATTCCAATTTTTCCCCTCCTTCCCCCACCCCCTCCCCCAAATGACAGGTAGTCCAATACATGTTAAATATGTTAAAATATATGTTAAATCCAGTATATGTATAAATATTTATAGTTATCTTGCTTCACAAGAAAAATCGGATCTAGAAGGAAGGAAAAAAAACTGGGAAGGAAAACAAAATGCAAACAAACAACAATAGAAAGAGTGAGGGTGCTGCGTTATGTTCCACGCTCAGTTCCCCCAGGCCTCTCTCTGGGTGCAGATGGCTCCCTTCAGGACTGAACAATTGGAACTGGTTGGAATCATCTCATTGTTGAAGAGAGCCACGTCCATCAGGACTGATCATGGTACAGTCTTGTTGCTGTATACAATGATCTCCTGGTTCTGCTCATTTCACTTAGCATTACTTCAGGTCTCTCCAAGCCTCTCTGAAATCATCCTGGTGGTCAAAAACCTTACTCTTTGTAGCAGTCATTATCCCAGCCCCCTTCTTTTCTTTTGAGCCAACATTTAAAAAGAGAGATCTTAAGAGAGAGAAAAGGAAAGATGATCTAGCCTTTTTCTGTGTATCTTGGACCCTATTTCAGCAGTAAATCCTTTCTCAGAATGTTTTTAAATACACAAAATAAAACATATAGGATTACAAATGAAGTTGATTCTGTTGAAATACATTTATCAAAATAGATTTGAAAAAACAAATTCAGGATCCTAAATACAATCCATTAATTTTTACAAATATAGTATCTACCGGCTCCTTCCCTGATGCCTACACATCTTATCCAGTTTTAAACAACAAAACAAAATAAGACAAAAACCCCTTAATTTGATCCTCAATCCCTGTTCACCATCATGTTCTATCTTACTCCACTTCCTCTCCTCTCTATCTCTTCTAAATTCTTATGATCTGACTTCCATCCTCATCATTCAGCTGAAAGTTCTCTCTCCAAAGTGACTTTTAATTGCCAAATCTAATGACTTTTGCTCTTTCCCCACTATCTTGACTCCATTGTGGCTTTTGACACTACTGGTTCCCCTCCTCTTCTTGATCCTCTCCCCTCTTTAGGATTTTCCTGGTTCTCTCCTGCCCATGTGACTTCTCCTCAGTTTCCTTTGCTAGTTTTTTATCCTGGCAAGCCCCGTTAATGATGAATATCCTCCAAGGCTCTGTCCTGGGCCTTTACTCTTCTCCCCTTTACAATTATACTTGGTGACCTCATCAGCTCCCTTGCGTTCAGTGATTATCTCCAAGTGGGTCTATCCAGGATGGTGTGGCCCCAAGAAATGGGCTTTGACCCTTGACCATTTTCTTGGTTCTGTTCTCAGTGGAAGGAGCAGAGCATTCTGAGTCCTTATAGATCTAGGGATCCAAAAGATGCTTCAGTACCCCACCAACCATCCAGGCTGAGCATTTCAATCAACCCATCATCTCAATATTTTTAGGAGAAAAGAGTGACTTTCTTGACCCAGGCCAGCAGAACAGAGATAAGGATTCATCCAGCAGTCAGATCACATCCAGACATGAATCTGGCAAAACTAATACTAATAGTTGGGAACTAAGCCAAGTTTTGAGCTTACTTCCGCAATGTAATATAGGGGGAAGCAAGTTTCAAAGATATCAGGGGGAAATGCTTGGACATTTGTTGTTCCTAAATCTTTGTAGTAAATTTATTTTCATAAAACTAATTGTTTTTATTAAATGGAACTGTGGTACTAATCAGTGACCCTTAACAATAGTGGGGACATAGCCAGTGAGAACTCAAGCTGATAGCAGGAAAAAAAAAAACCCACTCCTCTTCTAGAGGATGATGTAATAGCTATGACCCAGGGAAACAACAAGACAATACATGTCTAGGTACAGACAAGGCTACTTTTTTTTTTTTTTTAATCTCATCTTGTTTGAGGACCATTGAAGGAACAAATAGAGGGCATTTATGGGTGACCTTCAAAAAGGGTGTTAAACAAAAATAATCCAAAGGAGGGAAGGGGAAAGAATTAAATTAACTTTTCTTAGATCAGAAGCCACAAACTCTCATTTATGAATTAATATTCTTAGGAATATTCTTCAATATTAAATTAAAAAAATTATTCAGAAAGAGAAACCAGAAAAGGAGGGAGTAAGGAGAGCCAAAAGATATATTCTATCTTGCCTGATATTCTAAGGAGAGCCAAAAATATATATTCTATCTTGCCTGATATAGGCAAGATAGAATATATTTTTGAAAGTAGAAAATATTAGAATTAACAAACTGGAATACAATGTAAACCCCCCCCCCCCAAATCAACTCATTAATGATTCACAGAATTTTTTGGTATGTTCTTCAAGAACCCAGAGTAATCTTTATATCACAATGAAGCATCAGGATAGGCTCTTTGTGGAAACTCAGTGTTCAGGGAGGAATAATTTGAGAAAAAGAGGTTACCCTGGCTTTTAGAAGTTTATTATATAAGAATGGAGTAGGATGACAAAGGTAGGGCACAGGGTCTGGTGTTAGGAAGACTCACCTTTCTGAGTTAGTATCTGGCCTTGGACATTTAGTGGCTGTGTGATCCTGGGCAAGTCATTTCACCCTTTCTATCTCAGTTTCCTTATAAATGTAAATGAGCTGGAAGAAGAAATGACAAAACACTCCATTATCTTTTGCCAGAAAACTCCAAGTGGGATCCTGATGAATTACAAAGGGTTGGACACAACTGAACAATAACAAAAGAGACAAATTCAATAATAAAACTTCCTCTTTATTTTGCTGTTTTGGAGCTCTTCATCTTGTTTGCTGTGATTGAAGAATGGGGAAGGAGCCAGAGGAATAATCAAGGGATAGCAAAAGAGGGGAGCAAGAGACTTGCAGGAGGACAAGAAGAGGTACGTTCTAGGAGTGCTTGGGAATTCAGAATAATGCTGACACAAGATGTCCTATAGACTTCCACTTTCATATTTTCATCTTAGGCTTCTAAAATTCTGCTTTAATCATTGGATCTTGGCAAACTGCTGGGCCTGCTTCTCAGAGTACTTATTGGGCTCCAGAGGGGAGCTGAGGTAGTGTCTGAGAAACAAAATAAGTCTTCCTCATTTCACCCTAGTCAGCATGCTTATTCTGTTCGCTTGCCAACCATAACAAATACTGTTTCCGTCAGTCTTGTATGTGAACTGGTTACCCACTGAAGAAAGATATATGTGGTTATTGGATTAAATTGGATGGCTTGTTTTGAAATTTCTGTTGCAGATGTTGTGTAATTACACATTTTTCCATTATACATCTCTCCTCTGATAAAATCTCTGCAATGACTCCCCATTGCTTAATGCATACAATTGAACCTCCCCATTCTGACCCTCAAGGCTCTCCATATTCTGATTTCACGTGAATTTCCTGGCTAGTTCTCCTACTTCCTCCCAACATGCACCAGTTAGGCCAGGGTCCTTGATATCCTATGTAAACACCATGTTCATTCCTACCTGGGTGCCTAAATTGTTGACCCTGTTTAAGATTCTTTCCCCATTTCATTTCAATCATTCATATCCCATATGTCCTTCAAGGTCCCATTCAAATATTCATTATTAACTTAAACTTTTTCTGTGTATCTCGGACCCTATTTCAGCAGTAAATCCTCTCTCAGAATGTTTTTAAATACACAAAATAAAACACATAGGATTACAAATGAAATTGATTCTGTTGAAATACGTTTATCAAAATAGATTTTAAAAAGCAAATTCAGGATTCTAAGTACAATCCATTAATTTTTACAAATATAACTTTCTTTGGCTCAGAAGAGCTTGATTAGAAAATAATAATTATTGTTATTATTATAGCTAGCATTTATGTGGTACTTTAAGATTTACAAAACATTTTATAAATATTATCTCAATTTAGGCTCAAAACAAACT
This sequence comes from Sminthopsis crassicaudata, assembly GCF_048593235.1. Taxonomy (NCBI): domain Eukaryota; kingdom Metazoa; phylum Chordata; class Mammalia; order Dasyuromorphia; family Dasyuridae; genus Sminthopsis; species Sminthopsis crassicaudata. Next base: position 37,787,864 of record NC_133620.1, on the reverse strand, counting down.
GGGAAGTAACTGCTATTATTACTTCCATTTTAGAGATAGAGCATTAATTGACTTAACCAGGGTCATAAAGTGTAAGTATGTGAGGATAAATTGAACTCAGGTCTTCCTGAGTCTAAGTCTAGCAGTCTATCCTTTGTACCTCCTAGCTAAGCTTCAGATAACTCAATAAACTAAAAGATTCTTTCTATTTATAGAATTTATTTTATAGAATTCTATTTTATGATATTCTATACCATTCCCCCCAAATTAAAGCCTGAAATTTTTATTCCTTTCTTATAAAACTTGCTCTTTGCTTCATAACTTTTTAGCTCTTGATTTTACTTAAAATATTTTATTATTGTAAAAATCTACTAGTAGCAATTGGCAGATAAACGTAGATAATCTACAACTGATCAGTTCTGAATTTCAATAATCATTAAACATTATTTTTTCTTAATAATAGCTTTTTATTTTCAAAATACATGCAAAGATAGTTTTCAACATTCACTCTTTTTTTCTTAAAGCTCTTTATTTTAAAAACATATGCATGGACAGTTCTTCAACTTTAACCCTTGTAAAACATTATGTTCAAATTCCCCTCTTCCCCTCCCCCCTTCTGTAGATAGCAAGTAGAAATACATGTCAAATCCAATATATGCATACATATTTATACAATTATCTTGCTGCAAAGAAAAATCAAATGAAACCAGAAAAAAAGAGAAACAAAATAAAATGCAAGCAAATAACAACAAAAAGTGAAAATGCTGTCAATATTAACTCTTGCAAAACCTTGTGTTCCAAACTTTTCTCCCTCCTTTCCCCTCACCAACTCTCCTAGAGAGCAAGTAATCCAATATATGTTAAACATATATAATTTTTCTGTGCATATTTCCACATTTATCATGTTGCACAAGAAACATCAGATCAAAAAAGGAAAAAAAAATGAGAAAGAAAAAAAGTAAGCAAAAACAACAAAAAAGTGAAAATACTATGTTGTGGTCCACATTCAGTCCTTTCTCTGGATGCAGATGGCTCTCCCCATCACAAGACCATTGGAACTGGTCTGAAGTACCTCATTGCTTTAAAAAAAAAATTAAATAAAGCCAAGTCCATCTGTATTGATAATTGCACAATCTTGTTGTAAGCACATTATTTTCAAAGTACTATGTAAAGCTAGAGATACAACAACAAACATGAAGTATTTTACACAGCCCTAATGAGCTTATATTATGTTAGAAGAATTCAATATATCCAGATGTAAGGAGATTAGGCTTGGGCAGAGAGTATGTATGTGACGCTAAGATATACTTGGGGACAATCGCACCACCTTTCAAACTCATTTTCTTGATCATTTTCTTTCTCTGAGTTCATTGTTGGTCTAATTGGTGTGTTCTATGATATATTTAGAAATTAGCACAAAATGCAAAACTTCAGTCCAATTAGTTCTAAATCCTATTTTTTAAAAGTGAAATTTCAAAATATTTACTTTTCTATTTTTACAACCATTTATTATTTCTTTCTCTTCCAGTGTACCACATAATTAATAAAAATACAAAAGAAAACAATAAAAAGAAAACCAAACCCTCACAGATATACTGAATCTAAGCAAAACAAATCCCCACATTGACTGTGTCCAAATATGTATGACTAATTCTGGATATTAAGTCCATTACTTCCCTGGCAGGAGGTGGATGGCATGGATCCATCTTCAATCTTCTGTCCATGCAGTTTATCATTGCATTAACTAGAGTTGTAAAGAATTGTGAAATTGTTTTTCTCGATAATGTTGGTCCTAACTCTGAATCAGATTATTGAATTCTTCTTATATTCTTCTGACAGTATTTTGTCATTTGAAACGACATATCAAATGACAAATCATAATATTTTGTTACATTCATTTATCACAATATTTAGTTATTTCTCAGTAGATGGATACCCCTTTAGTTTCCAATATTTGGTTTCTAGAAGAATTGTTGCTATTAATAGTTTTATTCATATAGATTCTTCTGATTTTTTGGCAGTATAGGCTTAGTAATGGCAAAGATGAGTCAAAGGGTGCGAACAATTTAGCAACTTTGGGGGGCTTAATTCCAAATTGTTTTTTAGAATGTCTGGATCAAGTCAGAGTTGAGCTCCCATTTCCCATGAGCCTCCCTCAATTTTTACCTTCTAAAATGATTTGAGAATTCATTATTAAAAGCCTTGTAATTTGTTATCACAAGTGGATCATATACATTGGAGAGGAAGAAGAGGAAGGAGAAGAAACAGAGGAGGAAGAAGAAGTGGAGGAGGAGAAGGAGGAGCAAAGGAGGAGCAGAAGAAGAACAAGAAAAAGAACAAGAACAAGAACAAGAAAGAACAAAGAACTAGAAGAAGAAAAAGAAGAAGAAGAAGAAAGAATGAAGAAGAAGAAGAAGAAGAGAAGAAGAGAAGAAGAAGAAGAAGAAGAAGAAGAAGAAGAAGAAGAAGAGAAGAAGAAGAGAAGAAGAAGAAGAAGAAGAAGAGAAGAAGAAGAAGAAGAAGAAGAGAAGAAGAGGAAGAAGAAGAAGAAGAAGAAGAAGAAGAAGAAGAAGAAGAAGAAGAAGAAGAAGAAGAAGAAGAAGAAGAAGAAGAAGAAGAAGAAGAAGAAAAGGAGGAGGAGGAGGAAGAGGAAGAGGAGGAGGAGGAGGAAGAGGAGGAGGAACAAAGAACTAGAAGAAGAAGAAGAAAAACAAGAACAAAAAGAATGTCTTCTGTTTCTCCTCATATACATCTTAGGAGTTCTTATGGGGAAGTCCCTTCAAGGTCAAAGGAACCAGAAACCTGCTGCCCCTAGATAGCACACATTTAAACCCACCACAGCTCACTGTTTCTGTGTCCTTTGGACCTTTTGAGCTTCTATGCCACCAGTGGGATAGAATTTTAAAAGTCGACAATGAACAGTTGGCTGGCAGTGCACTCAGAAGCTCCATCCTCAGATGCTTACTCCCTGGGTGAAGTTGGGCAAATCACTTCTGTGGCCTGAAACTCAGTTTCCTGATTTGTAAATGATGAGATCAGACAAGGTGACTTCTGAGACCTCTTCCAGCTTCTCATTTGTGACTTTATGAAAACTGAAGAAAGAAAAAAATATGATTTCCCCCAAGGATACAAAGAAAAAGTAAAAACAGTCCCTATTCTCAAGGAGCAGAATAGAATAGGAATAAACTAGACCACTTAGCCCAATGCTTGGGCTTATAAGCACTCACTCAGTGTTTGTGGATTTATTTGTTTTCTTGTGATCACACAACTGACATGTCAGAGACAAAATTTGAACCCAAAGAATCCCAAAATGTCATCAAGTTTACAAATAAGGAAACTGAGGCACTGAAAGATTAAATGAATCAGCCACAGTCACACAATAGAAAGCATATGAGGCAAAATCTGAACTCTGGTCTCCTGACTCCAGATCTAGTGCCCAATCCACTCTTCTTCATTTAATGGATAAGCTCTCAATGTGCTTAATGGAAACTGCATCCGGGCTCAGATCACAGCTCAAGTTTTCATGAACTCACTAAAACTTGTACCAGTCAAGCCCATTCCTAATGATCCCCTCAATGGATTTCTCACCTCTTGTGAGACTGCTCTGGTCCATTGTTTCAGCTAATGTGACTCCAAACTATCTGTGTGTGTGTGTGTGTGTGTGTGTGTGTGTGTGTGTGTGTGTGTGTATACCTTAATGTATTGTATATGAGAGTGTATGTATATATATTTGAATTTGTATGTAGCTATGTGTGTGTTTCCGCGTGTGTTCATATGCACATGTATTTTGTTTTAGGAGAGTAGTTGAGCATCTGCAAGGTTCATTTGATTTCCTTTTGGAGAAAAGAATGAGAGTAGAGGGCATTTGAAATAAAAACAATTTAACAAACAGAAGAGGTTGGTGGTTAATGTTTTTTAGATTTGAGTCATACCAGAAGAAAACATTTCTCATGTAAAAATGCAAAATGGCTTTCTGAATATTTCGTTTTATACAAACAATTTTCTGACATTACTGGCTGATAGAAAATGAATTCAAATGGAGAGCAGTCTGCAATGTAATAATCTACATTTTTAAAAGATTTTCTTTTCCTGACAACTCAGAACTGTTTCATAATTTAAAAAAAAAAAATGTTAAATAGGTACCTGACATATACAATTCAGGGGTAACTACTTAGTGCTGCAAGATGAATTAAAGCTTTATAAATATCTCTCTGCAGTTATGGGAAGATGCAAATTTGCTGAAATTGGAATAATGAATTGAGAAACTGACTACCAAAAAAAGATATTTCCAATAATAAAATGTTCTTGACTGTGATCTTCTGAGAAACATAGGTGATCTCAATCTTAAGACTATTGAAATGCAAATACTAGTTTAGAATAGTGTGTAAGCAGCTATTATTTCCTCTTCTCGCCTGTCCCCCCAATCTCTTCCACTCCTTCCCCTTCATAAAACTACTCATAGATTAGAACTGAAAGAGATCTTAAAAGTCATGTACATAGGAGAAAACGCAGACCCAGTGTCAGCAGCCTAGAGGGTTGTATTTTCATATAGGGACAGAGTTAATTATATATAATGCTGAACTGATAAATTGATAAAAATCATCCAAAAATAAGAAGTGGGTGAAAGGTAGCTGCAAGTCCTGGGTGCCAATGCTTAATGAGTTAATTAATATTAATTTCTCCCCAAAGGAGGAGTTCCCCACCATTTTTGAATATGGATTGTTTGATGGGGAGGAAGTACATGTCAAAGAGAAACATGTAATGGGAGGACGCAGAAGCCTGTTGACTTCATTATTCCCAGCTTCTTGGGGCTATGAGGGAGGAACGTTGGGCTTCAGGACAGGAAATAAAAGGCTCATTCTCAGGTCTTATAGACCTGCACTTAACAGTGCAGATCCACCCAGAGACTGCCCCAGAATGGATTGCTCAGTTCTTTTTTTTTTTTTTTTAATTAATTTTATAATTATAAATTTTTTGACAGTATATATGCATGAGTAATTTTTTTATAACATTATCCCTTGTATTCATTTTTCCAAATTATCCCCTCCCTCCCTCCACTCCCTCCCCCCCCATGACAGGCAATCCCATACATTTTACATGTGTTACAGTATAACCTAGATACAATATATGTGTGTAAATACCATTTTCTTGTTGCACATTAAGTATTAGATTCCGAAGGTATAAGTGACCTGGGTAGATAGACAGTAGTGCTAACAATTTATATTCACTTCCCAGTGTTCCTTCTCTGGGTGTAGTTATTTCTGTCCATCATTAATCAACTGGAAGTGAGTTGGATCTTCTTTATGTTGAAGATTTCCACCTCCATCAGAATACATCCTCATACAGTATCGTTGTTGAAGTGTATAGTGATCTTCTGGTTCTGCTCGTTTCACTCAGCATCAGTTGATGTAAGTCTCTCCAGGCCTCTCTGTATTCCTCCTGCTGGTCATTTCTTACAGAACAATAATATCCCATAACATTCATATACCACAATTTACCCAACCATTCTCCAACTGATGGACATCCATTCAACTTCCAGTTTCTAGCTACAGCAAAAAGAGCTGCCACAAACATTTTGGCACATACAGGTCCCTTTCCGCTCTTTAGTATTTCTTTGGGATAAAGCCCAGTAGTAGCACTGCTGCATCAAAGGGTATGCACAGTTTGATAACTTTTTGGGCTTGAGTCCTTCTTATCTTTGTAGCATATTATTTTTTAAAAATATATTTTATTTAAAAAACAGAAAAAAGAAAGAAAACAAAAAAGAACATTGTCACGTGCCCAGCAGAACATCAAGGAGGATTCAAAATTTATAACAACAAAAGCCAGTTCAAGAAAAAAAAAAAATATATATATATATATGTATATATATATATATTAGTAGAAGAAATTATGTTTATGAGTATCCATCTTTTCTTTATTTCCCTGTAAATTGTTCTTTTGTTCTTTGCTGTGCAATTTTTTTACTTTATTCTTTTCCTCCTTTTTATCTTCTCAGCACTCCCAAGCAAGATATAGTTAAGAAAAGATATATTTATGTATACTTATGTAGATATATACAACCCTCCATATACACACACATATCTTTCCTATTCCTGCTGACTCTTTGCTTTAATTCTGTTCCTTAACTAGTCTTGTATTACACAAACCCACCCCATCCATGGATCCCTCCCTTATCTTTTTCCCCTCACTCTTTGCTTCCCCATCTGCTCATCCCTCCTCCCTTATTTCTTTATAGATTTTGGAGGGTTCTATACTCTTCGTGATATATATGTATTATTGCCTATTTAACCCATTCCCAGTGTGAGTAGGTTTTCAGAACTACTAGCCCTCCTTCCCCCCTCTAATACCTCTGTGTCTATTCATCTTTGCACTTCATTTGCATAAGTACTATTTTTATCTTTACTCTGCCCCAATCTTTCTTTGAGCTACCCTATTGTTGAAGTCAATCTTAAACATATGGTATACACTTCCCATATTAAAAACAAACAAACAAAAAACCCCAACAATTTGTCCTTGAAAGTGATCTTTGATATTGGCTCTTACATGTTAAATTTTCTATTAAGTTTAGGTTTGGTTGATAGAAAGTCCTGAAAATCTGCAAGTTTGTTGAATGTCCATTTTTTCTCATTCAGTATTGTATATAATTTTGCTGGATGTGATTTTTTTTGGCAGCAGTTCTTTTGATAGTTGGTAGGTATGATTCCAAGATCTGCAGTCTTTTATTGTGACTACTGATAAGTCCTGTGCAATTCTAATTGTAGCTCCAGTGAATTTGAATTGGTTTTTCTTGGTTCTTACAAATTTTTCTCTTTGATCTGAGGATTCTGACATTTTCCAAAACGCATCTCTTTGAGGTGGTGATCAGTGGATTTTTTCTATTTCTACTTTCTCCTCATATTCTATAACTCCAGGACAATTTTCCTGGATATTTCTTATACTATTGTGTCAATTCTTTTTTTTTTTTGTCACAACTTTCTAGCAGTCCATTTATTTCTATATTTTCTCTTCTTAAATCTGTTCTCTAGATGTGTTTTTTTATAAGGTTTTTCACATACAGTTCTATTTTTTCATTCTTTACATTCTGTTTTGTAATTTCTTCATCTCTCATAGCTTCACTGGTTTTCCCATTCTAATTTTCAAAGAATTTCATCTTTGAGACTCTTTTCTCCTTTTCTAGTTGGTTAACTTTATTTTTCATAATCTTCTTGTTCTTGAATATTTTTATTTTTTATTTTGTTTTTATTTTCTTTTTCAGTGTCTCTCATTTGATTTTTAAATTCTTTTTTGAGTTCTAAAAATTCTCTCTAACAGGGAGCCATTTCATGTTATTCTTTGGGGTAGAAGCTTTTTTCATTTCAGTGTTCTCCTCAGAAGATGAACCTCAGTCTTCCTTGTTCCCAGAGTAAATTTCTGTGGGCTTTTTTTCTTCTTTGCTGGTTCATTTTTTTACATTAGTATTAGTATGAGTATGAGTACCTCTAAGTACCTCTAATCCTGGGGTGAGGGAGATGGTGACTCTGGCTTCACTTCAGCTCTTTCCTCTGACCTGGAACCCAAATCAAGAGTTCCACCCTCCAGCAAGTGCCCATAGCCAGCAATGTCCCTCCCCCCCTGCCTCTGCACTCCCAGTGTACTGGTTTCTTCTCTCCTAGGGTCACATCTCAGTTTTCCTGGGCCTGGATTTCCTAATTAAAATTGAGGTTCATAAAATCCTCAATTCCTCAAGCAGTCCTGGAGGTGAAAGTTTCTATGGTTCCTGCTGAGACCTCCAAATGTGGTGTTTCTGTGGAGTTACCCGGAAGGTGTTTACACTTCTCATGGATTAATCCCTTGTCCTGGGATTTTCTTCAGATCTTCTTGGGCTGTATCAGGAGAACCCTAGTTCTGCTCTAGGTCTTCTTGATTTTTCACCTTCTATGTTCTCCCTAAAGTGTAAATTTGTTTTATTTGTGGAAGAAATCTGGAAAGCTTGGAATTTACCAACCTACTCCACCATCTTCCCAAGAATCCTGACACCCAAGAAAGTCAAATGACTTGATCAGAGTCAGGCAGATAGTGATCTAATCCCAATCCTGCTATCAAGGATACCATGTTGAATCCCTTCTAGAAATTCCACTTTCAATTTTTGAATGTGGATATGCATGTACTGCCCCCTCTGCTCCTAAATCAGTACCTCATTTAAGCATTTTATTTGAAGTAAAAAGAGTTCCTAACTGGAAAATATATTCCATAAAGTAAAAAGGATCTGAACTTTTATGGAACATGAAATTTAGTGACTTTAACTAGTATCTTCAAGAACCAATTTTGATGGAAAGAACCCTGGACTTAGAGCCTGTAACATCCTGGGACACTATAAGTAGAGACCACTAGGTGGTACAATGGAGGGAATGACAGACCTGGAATCAGGAATCAGGAGTTCAAATCCAGCCTCAAACACTAGCCATGTAAGCCTGGACAAGCCACTTAACTGCTATATGCCTCAGTTTCCTCATTTGTAAAATATACCGAGGGTATTTTACTTCTGGAAGGGACACAGAGACTCTCAGGGATAGGAGTCATGGACCCTTGGCTCTATATGGGTGCATCTCTACCTTAGTTCTTCATGTTTGAACTCACTCTATCCACAAAGCCTGAGTGACTCTGAGAGGCAGAATATACCCTTTGATGGGGGAAAAGGGGATATTATGTACCAACTATTATAAGCTTGAGCCTTCTCTTCCCAGAGGGCAGGGTGCTTCTCTACATTTGGGAAATGTTTTTATACTTTGTCATATAGTACTTCCTTGGTAACTGGTTTCTGCTTAATTGGTGTTAACAAGTTGGTCAAAATTGGGGAAATCCCATAAGATGGGGGCTTATGAATCTTAATATTAAAAGCACAATACCTCAGAATTGCCCCCTAGAATCCTGAAGCAGGGAGGAGGCCATTGTGCTCTGGGAACAGAACCTGACAGCATTATTAGAGATTGAGAAAGTTCTCTCAGAGATAATGCTATAAAAGAATAAAAGAACATAATATGTTCTATTCAATGTACTAAGTGCCAGGGATACAAACACAGAAAGCAAAACAGTCCCTTATATTCTGAAAGAGAAGACCATACAAAGAGGGGAATGATCACCTGGGAGTAGAAATTTGCTCTGGGAAGTCACAGAGATGCTGAATGTATCCAATGGGCATTTAAGGAGGAAAAGGACCTGAGGAAGGAGATGTGGTTGGTAAAGCAAGGTGTAGCGAGCTGTCGTCTCTAGAAGCTGCCGTATCGCTCTCTGGGAAGAGATCTGCTGTGTCTACTCAAATCTCTCAGACAGATTCTTCTTCCTGTAGTGAACCGTTGTCTCCAGGTAGTTGCTGTTAACTCTTGTCCAGAGAAGTGACTTCCCTTCCTGCAGAGAGCCCCGTCAAGCCAGATGTAGTGCAGAGTCTTCTCTTCTTTAACTCTTGTCCTTCTCCAGTCCAATCTGCTCTCTGGGCCCAATGTTGTCTCTTTTATCCTCCCAGAGAATGGGCGTGGGATAATGCAAGGGCTTCTGGGAAGAACCACTTCAGCCAATGAGCTTGCTCCTTCTATCAAGTCAACCTGAGTTCTCACCTTGTAATTGTCCAGACAACCTGAATTCTCACCTTGTCACTGTCCAGACAACCTGAGTTCTCACCTAGTAATCCTAACAGCAAGGTAAGACATTAGAAAGACAAGGAAAAGCAATGATTATAATTGTCAAGATACTAATGAGAAAAAGAGAGTAACAGCTCTGTAGGTGAAAACCTATACAAGTAATTTGATGTGCTAGTTCTCCAGGGAATTACTAGAAAAAATAACAAATTTTGTTGGGCAATAAACATTGATTAGTTACTTCTTAAGTGCCAGAGTGGCAACTAAGTGACACAATGAATAAAATGGAATCAGGAGGACCTGAATTCAAATTCAGGCTCAGAATGTGCTACCTATGTGATCCTGTGTAGAGCAGCACAGACTTGGGGGGGAGGGGGGCTCTCGGTGAGGTAGAAGACCCTTCAGGCCAGAGGGAACCTGCTGACAATGCCTTGTCTCAGCCTTCCTGAGAAGCCAGGGGGTGTGAAAACCTGTGTGTTACTAGAAGCAAAGATACTTGCAGTAAAGAAGCATTTACATAATAATAGCAAGGTGCTTATGGTTAGCGGGTGCTCAGTGTGCTGTAGTGATGTAATTGTACTAAGCTATTTAAGACTGAGTGAACTTGAAATAAATGGACTCCATATTTGACCATCCACATGGATTTCTGCCTCATCACTCCTCTTCTAAGACCAAGGACTCGGGCTGGAGGACCAGAGAACTAGTCCAGATGGTACAATCCTAGGTGAGTCACTTAACCCTGGGTGCCTCAGTTTTCTTATCTGTTAAAATGAGCTCAAGAAGGACCACTCCAGTATTTTTGCCAAGAAAATCCCAAGGGTCCTTGTGCTAACGCTGGGGATACAAAAAAAGGCAGAAGACAAGTCTTCTTTCCCAAGAAGTTCACTATACTATTCAAACAATTATTTATGAATAAAACCCGTGCTAATTCAGTTGGGGATAATCAACAAAAGGAAGGCATCCATGTTAAGGGGGATTCAAAAAAAGTTGAATTTGAGGTAGAACTTTAAGGATGCTAGGAAAACCAGGGGGCAAAGGTGAGTAGGGAGAGAGGGAAAGAATTCCAGATGGGTGGAGAACCACTAAAAATACATGGAGTCAAAACAGCTAGGTGGTGCAATAGATAGAGACTGGCCCTAGAATCATAAAGACCTGAGTTCAAATTCAACCTCAAATACTTTTATTAGCTGTGCACGTGTGTGTGTGTGTGTGTGAGAGAGAGAGAGAGAGAGAAAGAGAGAGAGAGAGAGAGAGAGAGAGAGAGAGAGAGAGAGAGAGAGAGAGAGAGAGAGAAGGGAAGGAGGAAAAGAAGGAAGGAAAAAGGAGGAAAAGAAAGAAGAAAAGGAAAGGAGCAAAGAAAGAAGGGAATAGAGGGAAGAAAGGAAGGAAAGAATAAAGGAAGAAGGGAAGAATGGAAGGAAAATGGAAGGAGAAAAGAAAGAGAATGGTGGGGGAGGGAAGGAGGGAGGGAGGAACGGAGGAAGAAATGTATAGAGTCAGTAGATAGATAATCAGTTTGTGGAATGACTAGGAGATCAGCATAGCTGGATCCCAGCGTACATGTTGTAGGGGAGCTGGGGTGGGTGAGAGGGACTGGTAATGTGTAAAGGACCAGAAATGTACTATGTCCAGGTTATGAAAAGCTTGAAAAGCCAAGCTGGAGGTTTTGTGAATCCTAAGTCATATTTCAATCAGCTCCCCAATACCTCCAGTCATCAGTCAGGCGGGTGACATGGTCAGAGCTGAGCTTGAGGAAGGTCACTTTGACAGCTGAGGAGAGGACAGAGGCTGGGAGCTCGAAGACCTGCAGCTCTCATTGCCAGCCAGCCTGGAAAGCAAAAAGAACCTGAAAACACTCTTTAAAGAGTGGGTGGTTTGGGCATTTCTGTCACGGTCAACGTCAAGGGGCAGAGTTAGATGCTCAGTTCCCTGCCCAGCAGTCCTCTATCCCCAGGACACGTATCTAAGGCATAACAGGCTGCTTAAAGTGGCTGGCAACTGCCCGCTTCTGATGATTCGCATGGGCACAAAGGATCCTGCCAGGAACATTGTTAAATGAACAGCTGTCAGTTGAATATGTGTTCTGTTGTGTCAGTCTCCTGGGTGAGACTTGGTCTCTCTCAGTCTCATCATTCTCATCTGTAAAATGGAGCTAATAATAGTACCTCCCTCAAAGGATTGTTGTGAAGATCAAATGAGATCAGTAATATAAAGCATTTTGCAAATCTCTAGAAGTGACCTGTGCATGCTAGCTGATGTTAGTTATTCATTTAGATTCTGTGAGGGACGGGGGTTATTTTGTCTCTGCCTTTGCATCCCCGGTCCTTAGCACAGTCCCTGCCACATAATAAGTGCTTAGTCAGTGTTTGTTGGTTGATTGCAGAAGCTTATAAATTCTTGGGCAAGAAACTGGACACATGATGTTTTAATCACGCCACCATTAAAGACAAGGGATTCAGAAAAGATGGGCAACTTAGCGAACAGCTGCTTAGAGACCGTTGCTGGGAACAGGATTGAATTTCTGGAGCATGGTTTAAAATTAAAAAAAAAAATGATAGGTCTCCTGGCCCGGCTGGAGTTTGCCTAAGAGGGCTGGAGAGAATATATTTCCCTGGAGTTTTGCAAATCAAATTAAATCACAAAAAAGAGAGATGGAGAAACAGCCCACGTATGGATGCTCACCAAGACAGATACCATAAAAAGAAACAATAATATTGGAGAAAATCAGTAGAGACCATCAGAAATTTATAAAAGATAAAATCAAAAAAATAGGACAGAATAAAATCTCTGACCTCAGATGTCTATCCATAAATGTATCAAGTATGAGTAAGCAAGTAAAAAAAAAAAGAACTACAAAAAATTAAAGGTGGGTAGTGTAAACAGCAACAACAATATATTCACGTAGAGGCAACATGGCCTCTATCCACTGATAAAGGGTCTCGCTGGCAGTCAAGAAGGGTTGTTACTGGAAGAGAAGCCAAGACCAGATCTTGAAGGAGACAGGACTGAGACTCTTCACCGGAGAAGGCAGACTGAGAGGGTGCCATATGTCTGCCTCGTGTCAACCATGGGTCCCCTCCAGTTACAGAAGGATGACATTCATCTGGTCCCAGTGACTCAAATTTATTAAGGGAAGCTACGTGCTTCCTTACCAACACATTCCTTAAACTCAGCTCCCTATTATCAACTTTCACTTGTCCTTGGCAGGGAAAATAGAAAAACATTAAGAACTGAGCAATTTCCCCTTCTCTCTCTTGTCTCCTCTGTCCCATCCCGCATCCTCCAGCTTTTCCAACTATAACCAAGGCCACAGATCCATTTGAGAATTTTAGTGTCTGGGTATCTATGTTGTATTAATGGCAGGGATCGCTTCGTGCTTTTTATCTTAGTCTCTAAAGTGCCAAGCCTATTGCCTTGTATGTAGTCAGTGCTTAATAAACGATTGTGGAAATTGGTTGGTGTGCAGGGCCCTACCATTCTCTAAGGCTGGTGGGTTTTTTTTGTTTGTTTTTTGTTTGTTTGTTTGTTTTATTTTTTTTCCCCTGGGGTTAAGTGACTTGCCCAGGGTCACACAGCTAGGAAGTGTTAAAGTGTCTGACACCAGATTTGAACTCGGGTCCTCCTGACTTCAGGGCTGGTGCTCTATCCGCTGCACCACCCAGCTGCTCCTCTAGAACTGTTTTTGTAGACTTGCAGTTCATCTAATCCTTCAACTTATAGAGTAACCCTATACTAATCTGACATCATGTAGTAGGCAACCTGAAACAAATCTCCCAATTGCATTTGTTGGGAACCCCTGCAATGTTGTCATCTTCCCAGATCCCTTTTTCCACCTCCTTTTTAAAAATAATTTATTTATTTAATTTTCTTTTAAATTAAAGCTTTTTATTTACAAAACATATGCATGGGTAATTTTTCAACATTGACCCTGTTCCAAATTTCCCCCTCCTTCCCTCCACCATCTCCCCAAGATGGCAGGTTGTCCGATACATGTTAAATATGTTAAAAAAATCATCTTCCCAGATTCCAGAGAGCAAATCAACAGGCACACACGGCTTTTGCCCCCAAATCAGCACATATGGAGCCAAGGTGATGGCGCTCCTGGTTCCAGAGGAACGACTTGCTGATTTGGAGCTCAGCTTTCAATGTTCCCAGCAAGTTTAGCAAGGATAAAATTATCTTTTGCCTCTCTTTGCATCCCTAACACTTAGCACAGTGTCTGACACATAGTAAGTGCCGAATACATATTTATGGATTATTGCTTGACTGAATCAATCCTGCCTCGCCGATAATGGCAAAATATAAACTAAAATAACAGCTGACCTTCATATAGCACTTACTATGTGTCAGGAACAGAGCTTAACAAATTGATTCTCACAACCCTGCAAGGTGGGTGCTCTTATTACCCCCAGGAAACTGAGGCAGACTGAGGGTGAGTGGTTCAGAATCATTCAGCTAGCAAATTATCGAAGACTGGATTTGAACTCAGGTCATCCTAATTCCAGATCCTCTTCCCTATCTGTGGCACTGTCAACAGCTACGGTTCTAGATTTCTTGATACACAAATGCATTAAATATTATTATAAGTAGCTTTCCCTCAAAAAAAAACAAAAAAAAAAACCTTGACCACAGATTGAGATTTGGAAGGGACCACTGAGACTGACCCTTTCATTCTGACTGTGTTATTTTCTCCCAACTCATCCAGTAAATCTCAATGATCCCCAGGATCAAATGTAAAATCCTGTTTGACTTATAAAGACCTACACGGTCCCTCCCCACCTTTTCAGTCTTCTTATACCTGACTCCCTACTTTACAATCCAGTGACATCAGCCTCCTTGCTGGGTCAATCAATCAATCAATTAATCAACATTTATTAAGCACCTACTATGTACCAAGCCCTGGTCTTCACCCAAAACATTCCATCTCCTAACTCTAAACTCTTCTCAACACCCAGAATCCTCTTCCTCTTCCCCTCTGGTCCCTGGCTCTCCTACCATCTTTTAGGGCCCATTTAAAATTCCATTTTCTAAAGAAAGCCTTTCCCAATGCCCTTGAATGCAGTCCCTTCTCTCTGTCGATTATCTCCAATTATATACATATATATTTGATATATAGTTAATATATATATCACATATATATAGATACATAATATATATGCAAATGAACCTACATATCCCCTGTTCCTACACAGTTGTTTGCCTGTTATCTCTTCTATTAGAATATAAGTTCCTTGAAAGAAGAGGCAGCAGTTAGCACAGTGCATGGCACATAGTTGGCACTAAATAAATATTTACTGTACTGAGTGAGGTACCAGGTGGGTTCTAGCTAAGGGCACAGAGCCAGTAAGTTCTGGAGGCAGGATCTGAATGCAGGTTTCCTTGACTCCGAATCCAGTACCCGGCTCATTTCACCATGATGGCTGGTATGCTGGCGCAGAAATACATTGAAAAGTATTTCTATTCTTTATTTCTATGCTGGCTCTTTAGAAGCCTTCGCAGTTCCTGTCTATGGAGGCCAGGACTTAATTCACCCTCAGGATGCTACTGATGCCCTTATTCCTTCCCAGAGAGACCAGCTCCAGAGTTTTACTTGACCTTGCCTTCTCTTGGTTCTTTCCTCCCACTCCCTACAGTCATCTCCTGCCATCTTGGACCCCTGGAATCTGGTCTCTACCAGCTGTCCCTTGGCCCAGACTCTCGGGGAATGCTCTCCTGGCCAGGGGCCAGCTGCTGGCTTTGACTCTGGCTTGGATCATGTGTAGTTCAGCACAGATAATGCACGGCTCCATTTCTTGTCATTCCCCCAACAGGAAAGCTTAACTTGAAGGAGATAATCTTGAGCCCTAAAGGGATTTTGGTCTGAGTCACTTCTTGTACCCATTTGTCCAGCAGCTGTGCTCAATGCCAATCAGCCAAGGACAACTGGGCTGGGGGAGGCTGGGGTGGGGGGACAGGTGCAGTAATCATCTCTACTCCCACTCATGGCAGACTCTTAGGGGGAAGTCCCTGGGGAAGGCTCAGCTGTGCCTTCTTGTACAAGGGGCCCCCTTCCCCACACCTCACATATGGCTTCCTTCTAAAATAGGGGTTCTTAATCCAGGGTCTGCAAACTTGCTTTTAAAAATATTTTGGAAATTGCTTTTTCAGTATTAATTTTTATTGTATCTTACGTATTTAAAGCATTATTCTGAGAAGTCCACAGGCTCCATTAAACTGCGAAAAGCGTCTATGACTCAAAAGCCTTGTTCTCAAATTACCTTCTATCTACTCTGTCGGTATCTTCATATCTCTTATTATATTAGGGTGTTATGTCCCCAATTAGAATGGAAATCCTTGGGGGCAGAGGATGTTTTTGCCTTTCTTTAAATCCCCAGAGAACCAGGTTCACATCTGGCACATGGTAGCCCTTAATAAATGTTTGTTGATTGATTCACTGACATCCCCCCTTCGTGGATTTGCTGACCACTGGTCTGCTTTCTTTAGTTCAGAAGTTTTCCTCGCTCCCTGCCGTGGAGCATCCATTAGCACAGAAGAGAAGGTGCTGGCCTGGAAGTTAGGAGACTTCCTCTTGATTGTCCCTTCCAGCACTTAGCTGTGGGATCCTGGGAAAACCTCGGCTTCCCTTTCCTAATCTGCCAAAGAAGGATAATGATAATTGCAGCAAGGTTTTTGTGAGCTCCAGGGAGATAATGCATACAAAGTACTCAGCAGACCTTATAGAAGGACTGTATAAATGTCAGTTTTTATGATAAGTTATAATGTAGCTATTTATGACATCAGAACAGGGAGGATCGTATTTTTAGAGCCAGAAGAATACTTAAAGCTCATCCATTCTAACCTGCCCTCATTTGACAAATGAGGAAACTGAGACCCAGGGATACAAAGGGACTCTTCTGAGGCTACCGGGTACGACAGAACCTGGGGACTGACCCCATGTCTTCCACCTTTACATTCAAAGCTCTTTCCACCGGACCATGCTATTTCTTTCTTCTTTCAACTGTAGTTCTGGAAAAGAGACAGAAACATTCTTCAAATGGATGGTTTTTCATATCGACCCTTTGTAAAAGCCGAGGGTATAACTTTAAATCTTTACCTAGGGAAGGGATTTCTTCGACAGGGAGCTAAAATAATGTGATCCAAGTCCATAAATATCTGATGATCTAACTAGGCAGTGATGGAGCTTAGACCAGACAACCTAAAGGGAGAGAGATTTGGGATTCCATTAGAGTACATCCCTCTCAGAAAGCATATCTCAAGTGAGCTTTTGGCAAGTGCTTCGTGGTAGACATTGTATGGCCTGGAGGCTTTCAGTGCCTGAAGTATCCTCTATTCTGGGGCCTTGAATAAAGTAGAATCTATAAGCCTGAGTGCAGCCAGTGTCTCCACTCTGCTGTGAAAGTGGGGATGCTTACATTGCCCAGAGGACAGCTATCTATTCCACTTGAAAACAGAAAGGAGCTTTCTCAGAAATAGCTTCAAAGCTGCTCAAGGATTTGAGCAGGGAAGCTTCAGAGACGATATTTAACATGTATTGCATTTACTGTTCTGAGCAAGTAAAACTTACAACCAACTTAATCTATCACCAGAAGCCATAACGGGACATGGGTGGGCCTGAGGAGGCAGCTGGGTACCACGGAAAGAAAACCTGGCTCTAGAACCAGAGAACGTGGCTCAGTTGCCACCTCTGGCAGGCCTTGTCCTTGGGGCTCTGGGCCTTCTCCATGGGCTCAGCTTTAAAATCAGGGAATGGAAGGAGAAGGCCTCTGAGGGTTCTTGTAACTTTGGAGATGGGATTCTGGGGTAACAAGCTCAGTGTGGGGCAAATTCCCTGTTAGACTCTAGGCTCCTTGAGGGTAGGAAATTTTCTTGCTTGTATTTGTATCTCTACCACTCAGCACAATGCCTGGCATATAGGACATGCTTAATAAATATTCCCTTTATTTATGTATCTATCCATATCTATCTAAACTATCCGTATTTATCCATATCTATTTATCTCTAGCATTTATCTCTACATCTCTAACTATTCATCTTTATCACCCTTCTATCCATCTCTATTCATCCTATCTACATGTCCATTTTCACCTATCTATTCATATTGATCAATCTAATCTACAAACCTAACTAACCATTTTTATCTATTCATATCTATCTGCTATGCCTATCAATTCATCTTTCTAATCATAGATCGCTGCATTCATTTCTATCTACCCATTCATTTCTACTTCATTTATTTATTCATCTCTATCACATATCTCATCTCTCTATATCTATCCCTCAATCTCTTTCCATTTCTCTCTCTATCCATCTCTCTCTCTCTCTCTCTCTCTCTCAATATATATATATATATATATATATATATATATATATATATACACACACACACACACACACACACACACACATATATATATATATACACACACACACACACACACACACATATATATATATCCATCTCACTATCTCTTCATCCACCTCTCCGTTTCTCCTTGTCTCTTTATCCCTTTACATCTTTTTCTCACTATTTATCTCTCTCTCTCTCTCTCTCTCTCTCTCTCTCTCTCTCTCTCTCTCTCTCTCTGTCTCTCTCTCTGTCTCTCTGTCTCTTTGTCTCTCTCTCTCTCTCTCACTGTCTCTCTGTCTCTGTCTCTGTCTCTCTGTCTCTGTCTCTGTCTCTCTCTCTCTCTCTCTCTCTCTCTCTCTCTCTCTCTCTCTCTCTCTCTCTCTCTTTCTCTGTCTTTCTTACTCAGTAAAACTCTTTCATTTTACATATTAGGAAACTGTAGAGAATTAAAGTGATTTTCAAATAGTTGAAATTTACGTAGAGTTTTAAGACTTACAAAGCAATTTCCATGTTATTGAATATGATCCTCACAATTGTGGGAGAAATAGTAAATAATATTATTCCCATTTTATAGATGAAGTTGATTCTGAAAGAAGTTAAGTGACATGTCAAAGGTTACATATTTAATAAGTGAAAGAGCTAGGACGCAAATTGTATCATATATTAACCAAAGTCACATTCAGGTAATATGAGATGAATTAGCAGAAGTCATACAAGTGCACTGTGAGGATTCTGATTTTGTAATGTATAAATTCCAAACAGATTTCCGATCTCCACAGTTTCAGGGGCTAATAACTTTGTGGTGTAACTTTAAAGTTTTACTCATAACTCTGAGATGATTTGGATAAGTTAATGAGTTAATCCCAAGGCAGCACAGATAGGAGTTTATTCCTAGCCCCTCAAAACCTGTATAAAATGAGACCTCAAACTCCTGTCCCTTAGCCCTCTTCCATCCCTTAAGAGTCCATGCTGCTTGAGTGCTCCCAACTCCAATCCATGGTTATTTAAGTGACTCATTATCTCTCCATCCTCTTCCTTATGGTGCCTGCCTTTTTTCATTCTCCCATTTTCTCCCGTCTTCACATTATCAGCCTTTGTATTCCTCCTTTTTTTCTCTATATCTTCTTCTCCTCTTTCTTCTCCTCCTTCTCCTCTTCCTCCCCTTTCCATTGTGCTTAATGAAGTATGATTGCCACTTCATTTCCCATAGTCAGTCATGGTCTTTCTTGGCTAGTACTCTCAAAACTGTGTGTTTCTGCCCCATTTCATAATTTCATAAATTCAGAAGAAGAAAGAAGAAGAAGAAGAAGAAGAAGAAGAAGAAGAAGAAGAAGAAGAAGAAGAAGAAGAAGAAGAAGAAGAAGAAGAAGAAGAAGAAGAAGAAGAAGAAGAAGAAGAAGAAGAAGAAGAAAAGGAAGAAGAGGAAGAGGAGGAGGAAGAGGAGGAGGAGGAGGAAGAAAGAGGAGGAGGAGGAGGAGGAAGAAAGAGGAAGGGGGAAGAGGAGGAGAAAGAGGGGAAGAAGAGGGGGTACAGGAGGGGAAGAAAAAATAAGATTGGGTAGTTGGACCTAATTCATAGAGAACTTTAAATGCTAGGTTAAAGATTTTGTATTTCATCCTAGATTCAGAATCAACTAAAACACCAAACAGAAATAGAAAAATTTTTGAAAAGGGGAGTAACTTAATAAGTTCTCAATAGCAATTCTCATTTCCTGTTACACAGACCACTTTGGCCTCATTGTCTAAAGTCATATATATGAAATTTTTATTATTTCATCTTTTCTCCAAAAATCTTAGGTACCCCTAAAGGAATTGAGAGGCTTCTCACTGGCTTTAGTCCTCATAAATGATGTTCCCTCAATTGTAGGGAATTGTAGGTTTCTTTGTACCCCAATTTCATTAGTCACAAATAGTCAGATTAGCTTTTACATAGAAATATTTACTTCAAATATTTCCAACTATACATAATCCTCCTCCCCCTCTACTCTATATCAGTCTTTGGGGAGTTATGCTTCTCATATTTGGGAAAGTAATTTGTATGTCCCAACCCATGCTTGATGGGTAGCCTGATCAGGCTCCTTGTTAGGCAAACTTGGAATGCCTGGATAAGCCTGGGTAACATATTTTTCCCTGTCTGAAATATTCCATTCCTGGAAAATAGGCATGGGTACATTTTTTATACATAGTCCTTGCCCCAAATTAAGAACAGTTCTCTGCAGCCTGAGAAAGCATAAGCAATATCCTTTTACTGACTTCCTCAGTACTACACAGGATAATCTCAAAACAGCCAATGGTACATTATTATATACAAGTTCATATGAAAATCATATTTATTTCCATTTACAAAATTCTGGAGACTCAGAGTAAGGAACACTTCAAAGTTCCCAAGTAATCCAGCAGAATAAGAAACATTTTACAAAGTTTACCAAATATTTCTGCCTGCTTGCCCTTATAGGGCCTTTCTCAAGCCATAATCAAAAGAAAGAACAAAGACAAAGAAAATTGGCTTCCACCTTGAATAGAAATGCGGTCCACAATGACTTTCTAAGCTACATGGAACTCTTCTCCCTACAGAGATTTGGGAACTGGGGCCAACATGGCATTTCCCCTTTCTCAATAACAAATTACTCTTTAGTGAAAACTCTTCCAATGATTCCCTCAGTGCACGAGGGCATTTTTAATTTAAAAGATGTTTGAATTTTTTTGTGGCTTTATCACACATTTATCATGAGCAATGAAATACAAAATGATCAAGTCTTCCATAAAATAACATTTCTTTTCGCCTCTGAATGCACAATTAAGCTACTTCTGGACTCCTTTATTTGTCTTCCAAGTTGAGGATCCATGAGCTAGCCCTTCATTAATTACCACTTCCTTTTATCTTCGGATTTTAATTAATATGACTCATTTCCTCTAACAATATGTACATTCAAGGCAATAAGCAGGGCCTGGAAAAGAGAGACTTAGCAGAATGTGATTCTAGATATCAATTATTTTTTTTTTCCAATTAGATATCAATTATTTAAAAGGTTACCACACAGACAGCTAGATAGTGTGGTAGATTGCACGTTGGACTTAAAATCAGGAAGGAAGATCGAGTTCAAATCTATCTTCAATAAACTTACTAGCTGTGTGAACCTGGGTAAGGCATTTAACTTCTGCCTCGGTTTCCCTAACTATAAAATTGAGATAAGAATAGAACCTCTCAGGATAGTTCTGATGATCTAATGAGATAACCTATTTAAAGAGCTCTGCAAACCTTAAAGTACTATATACATGTTAGCTTTTATTTACTTATTATTAGTAGACTAGTTTTGCTTGACCCCAGAAAATAGAATTAGGAGCAATTTAGTCCTTATACAAGAAAAATATCCTTAATTGACCCCAACTATAGAATCCAAAGCTATAGAGTCATTGAGTCAGAGCTGGAAAAGACCTCAGACTTTATCAAGTCCATTTTATAGATGGAGAAACTGAGGCCCAGAGAAGTGAAATGAGGCTCAATGTCTGTTTTGTTCTGCTTGCAAAGCCAGTCTTTGTTCCACTGGGTCGAGCAGGCTGCCAGGCTTTTCCTAGAGAAGGAGACCTTCTGGAACTGGCTGACTGGCCCTTTGCCAGGAGCACTGAAGGCACCATTCTCGTTCAGATACAGGTTGGCTTTTGAGGTCCCTCCCAGTTCTTGGCTTCTGTGATTCTGGGATAAAAATACTTTCTCTATTGGGATGGCCCCAAGCATCAAATGTGAAAGGCATAATATAAATAGGAAGCACTAATTAAGATAATGGATTGTTGGAGGACATCTGGACTGTTTACACGGCACAGATTTTTTGCATTTATAGAATTTTCCTCTCTAGGGGTGGGGTTCTCAGCCAGTTAAGAACATAACTGATAGCTTTTGGAAAAAAATATTTTTAGTAACTCTCAGTATTCTTTATAATTCCAGGTATTTTATTTTATGCATTAAAAACATGATTCTGAGAGGGTTTTTTTAAACCAATTATTCAAGGGTGAAGATGCAATAAAAGATGGGAACTCTTTCACTAAGGGTTCTCTAAAGGGGTTCAGTCTTTCACATCCCTTGATCTGGAGCTGGACCTTAAAGGCCATTGAAGGCTCTTATTTTAAATGGACTTTCCCAAAGTCACACAACTTAGTAAGTAGCTGAGGTAGAATTTGAATAGAGTTCAGTACTCTGTCTTCAGACAGTCTTCTGAGTTAAAATACTCTTCTTGCACAAGGGACAAGTCAAGGCATAAAGTAGGCAATTGATTTGTCTGAGATTATGAGGCTTTGGGGCCTGGAGTTAGGAGTTTTCCCCCAATATTTTGGACCCTCTCATTTTTCTGTTGGGTTGGGGCCAATGGTCAGGTAGCCTCGTGTCAAGGGCCTGTGACCAGCATGGGACCAGAGAAGCAGGAATATCCTTGAGCTAAAGTGGGCTTTTTAGTCCCTATTACAATTCCAACCTTTCCTTCTGAGCCCTCTGATCTTCTTTAGGGTTGTGTCCTCCATTATCCCTATGGCCAACTCCCATAGTTACTGCATTTCTTACTATTTATAGCTTCCTATAGAACTTCATGGGTTGGATGGCAATGGGGGGAGGGTTTCAGAAGGGAGAAAAGCATATTTTCAATTTCTTATTTTTAAACCCAATTGGGACAGCTGTGTGTCAGCTGATTACATCACATCCTGATGGGTCCACTGAAGGAGCCCAACTGTATTTCAAGCTGTAACTGAAAAGATTACCTTTTTTGGAGGGGAAAGCAACATTCAATGATAACTTGGTGCAGACCTGGGTGAAAGAGCAGCAGAAGAATGGGGGTAAGGGGATTGGAAAGAGAGAGTGGGATTAGCAGAGAACCACTGCTTGAAAGATGACATAGGATCAATTAAATCAAATAATCTTTTTTTTTCCTTTGGAAATTACAAAGTAGAGCTGAAAAGCATCTTAGTAAACATCTGAGTCCAACTCTCTAATTTTACAGATAAGGAAACTGAGGCTCCCCCAAAGCCAAGTGTAAAGTCAAAGAAGTGGTAAATAGAGCCAGGCCTGGACCAGTTTCTCTTGCTCCGAATCTGGTGGTCTTATCTGCCTTCTGAATAAATCAATGCCCATTGATGCCTTGACACAATTGCCTTAAGCCTGACTGCCTGCCCTTTGGGAGGTTAGCAGAACCGGAGGCCCCACTGGCCATGGATCTCTGACCTGAAATCTGTTTAAGGAAAGGACCCCCTGGAGAAAGGATGGACCTCTGGCCTTTAAATAATGAAGCTGAGCAATGTGAGGTGATCATTATTCTGATTTAATTTGACCAGCAGAGGGCACTAAGAAGTGTCCCTTAAGACTAAAGGAAGGAAAAGGGCCTGTGGAATGGTAGAAGGGAAGAGTTCTCATTCTCATTCATACTTTCTCAAACCTCACCCATCACTTTGACCAAGGGATGGAGGAGTTGGAATAGGAAGGGAAAGGGAAGACCAGCCTGACTTCTGAAAAGTCTTCATTGCATTTTAAAAAAAAAGAAAAAAAAAAAAAAAAAAAGAAGTTTCCTTCCTTCCAAATAATAACAAAATTAGGAAGTAAGCTATGAAAAGGAAAGCCAATAGCCAATAAAGTTTGGGTTAAGGCACCTTGGACCTCTTGAGCTGGAGGTCTCCCATGGTAATGTCTGATAGCAAACATTACTTATTTGTGTATGACTTAAGGTCTCACTTCTACATTGTAAGCTTCTTAACTTCTTACGACTTAAATTTTTTTAAACTAATTTCAGCATTTTTAATTGTAAAATTTAATGTATTAAAATTTTTTTAAATGTATTTATTCTCTACCAAGGAAAATGAACTTTTCACTTGAATTTACAGAACAAAAGCAGGTAACAGGGAGTGAATATATATGACAAGTAAAGAGATAGTATCTGCCCTTTATGAATTCAAGTCATCAGGCCCATATTAAGTACATCCTTGGGTAGTGAGAGAGTTGACAAATAGGATTGCTGCTAGATGTCAAAGTAGATAGAATACTGGCTTTGGGGGCAGAAAGAGATATCTGAGTTCAAATTCTGCCTCAGAACCTTACTAATTCTATGCCTCTGAGCAATCTGTTTAACCTCTACACGATTCAATTTTTTTTAACTGAAAAATAGGGATAATAGTAGTGTCTATTTTTCAAGGTTATTGTGAGGATCAAATGATATAATATTTATGAAATGCTTGGCACAGTACCTGACACATAGTAAGGGTTCAATAAATGCTTATTTCTTTCCTTTCTGTATCTCTGTCAGTAATATTTTTAAAATCGTGGAAAACAAAGAAGACACTACAAGATTGGAGAAAGCCAAGTGTTGTCCCAGTTTCCAAAAAAAGGAAAGAGAATCAAGTCAGCAAACCAACTATAACCAGTAAGTTTTACTTCTCTCCCTGGGAGAATGGGCCAATAGATGATGGGGACCATGTAGAAAGTAGTGATTACTAAAGAACCAATATGGTATTGTCAAGAATAGGTCACATCATACTTACCTCATTTCTTTTTCACAAGGTTGGATGGGGGAATGCTGTAGAAATAGTTTATCTAGATTTTAGTAAAGCATTTGACAAAGTAATAAAATATTTTGATGGAGAAAAAGGAAGAATGTGAACTACGTGATAATTAATTAGAATCAGGAGTCCAAGAGTGATTGTAAATGGTCCAGTGTTCATATGACAGAGTTTTCCATTGGAATACTATGGAGATCTGGGTTTGGCTGGTACTGCCAAACTTCTTTTTCCTCTTGCTGAGGCAATTGGGGTTAAGTGACTTGCCAAGGTCATACAACTAAAAAGTATTAAGTGTTTGGGGCCAGATTTAAACTCAGGTCCTCCTGACTTCAGAGCTGTTGTTCTACCCATTGCACCATCTAGTTGCTCCTAAACATAAATGAATGACATGGATAAAAGCTCATTGGATTTACAGATAACATTAAGTTGGGAGGGATAGCAAAAACACTGTATAACAAAGTCAGGTTGCAAAAGGATTTTTAACAATGAAAACATATAAATTTAAAGTGTTATCCTTGAATGCAACAAAATCAATTCCTCAGGTCCAAGATGAGAGAGTCCGTGGTTGTTTAGTTAGCAGTTGTCCTGAAAAAAAAAATTGTAGGTTTAAATGAATTTCAAGCTCACTTGGAACTGTCAAAGTGACGTGGAAGCCAACAGTTTAATGAGACCTTGGACTACAAGTATTAAGAAGGGCAAAGACTTCAAGAACAGATTGATTGAAGAGGGGGATTGTTCAGTTCTGGACTTCACCGTTTAAAAACTACGCTGATAAGCTGGAGAGTGTCTATGAAGGGCTCAATGTCATGATAGATGAAGAAGCTAGGTATAGTCAATTAGGAAAGTTTTGTCTTTTTTTATATTTATAATTTCTTTAGTAACCAAATGTTTATGTTAACAACATAGCACTGAAGCCCAAAGTGGAAACAGAAGCACATCTGAAAGAAGCACTTTGCCATTTTTTGCCATGTTGACACACATTCCAAATGATTGCCTCCCTTCCCACTCCCAAACATTTTTTCTCAATAATTTTATTCTCCCAATTACACATAAAGATTGTTTACAACATTCATTTTTGTAAGATTTTGAGTTCCAAGTTTTTTTCCTTCCTTCTTCTCTTACTTTTCCCTTCTCTAAGATAGCAAGCAATCTGATATGTTATATATGTACAATCATTTTATTTCGGAAAAGGTTTATATATTATTATTTTTTTCTGATTATACATGTACATTAACTAAAAACACATTTCCTTATGAATTATATTGGGAGAAAAAATCAGAACAAAAGGGAGAAACCACAAGAGAAAAAAAAAAGAAGAAAAAAAAAAAGAAAAAAGTGAACATAGCATATGTTGATTTACATTCAGTCTACATAGTTTTTTCTCTGGATGCAGATGTTTTTTTTCCAACCAAAGTCTATTGGGATTGCTTTGGGTCACTGAACCACTGAGAAGAACCAAATTTTTCATAGTTGATTGTCACATATTCTTATTGTTACTTTCTATAATGAATTCCTGGTTCTGGTTGTTTCACTCACCATCAGTTCATGTAAATCTTTCCAGGCCTTTCTAAAATCAGCTTATTCATCATTTTTATAGAACAATAATTTTTCACTATTTTCATATACCATAACTAATTAAGCCATTCCCCAATTGATGAGCATCTACTCATTTTCCAATTCTTTATCACCACAAAAACAGCTGCTACAAACATTTTTGCACATGTGAGTCCTTTCCCCCCCCCCTTGAGTCAGGAGGCATTTAGGGTTAGAGTCGGGAGTCGGGAGGCATTTAGGGTTAGAGTCGGGAGTCCTTGGGCTACAGGCCCACTAGAAACACTGCTCCATCAAAGTTTTATAGCCCTTTGAGCATAGTTGCAAATTTCTCTTCAGAATGGTTGGATCATTTCACAACTTCACCAACAATGCATTAGTATCTCAGTTTTTCCACATCCCCTTCAAAATTTGTCATTCATTATCTTTTCCTGTTATCTTAACCAGAGAGGTATGAAGTGTGTACAATTATTTTAAATGTATTTCCATATTAGTGATGATGTGAAAGAAAAATCGGAACAAAAGGAAAAAAAAATGAGGAAAAAAAGCAAACAAATAAAAAAAGGTGAAAACTGTATCTTTTAATCTGCATTCTGGGAGAGTACTTGTCTTATCTACCCAATTAGCTATAAATTCTTTGAGGGCAGAGACAGGGTACCCTCAATTTGGCTAAATTGAATGGAATTCCTTTGAACTAGTTGTTTGGAGAGGGGGGCAGATAGTGATTATAAAATACCTCATTGACACTTTTTTGATTCCCCTGGGCTTTGTGGATTGTGTAGTGAGTTTGGAGATGGACTTCAAATTCCATTAACTATACTCTGACAAGTCAATTGGGGCAGCTAGGTGACATAGTAGAGTGCTGGACTTGGAGTCAGGAAGAATTGAGTTCAAATATGACCTCAGATACTTATTATGTGACCCTGAGCAAATCACTTAAACGCTGTTTGCCTCAGTTTCCTTATCGGTAAAATGAGCTGGAGAAGGAAATGGTGAAGCATTCCAAGTATTTCTCCAAAAACAAAAACAAACAAACAAACAAAAACAGCAGGGGCAGTTAGATGGTGCAGTGGATAGAGCATCATCCTTGAGATCAGAAGGACCTGATTTCAGATTTGACCTCAGACACTGAACACTTCCTAGCTGTGTGACCCTGGGCAAGTACCTTAACCCCATTGCCTCAGCAAAACAAAACAAAAGAACAAATTGGGGTCAAAAGGATTGGACATGATTGAAGCAATAGCATTAGTTTTTTCATTTGTAAAGTGGAGATTCTTGTTCCCAAGAGCAAACCCCAAAATCTGAAATCATTTTAGAAAGAAATTTGTTAGGTCATTTGATAGAGGAGAACAAATTAGAATAAAGTGGGGTTCCCTGTAGTCCAGACTCTAGAAGTTTTGTTTTATATAGTATTTAAAGAAGGATACCTGCATGTGAACCACATATGCTTGAGTAAGCAATTTTGTACGAGGGTAACTGAAAAGCAAGGTAACTCAAGATGGACATTAGGAAATGTAAACATTTGCTAAAATTTTCATGAAACCAAAACATAAAGTGAACCCCAAATACAAGTTTGGATGAACCCCCAAACAGACCTGATTGAGGATCCAGGACCTGAGGATCCTCATTCTGGGTTCAGATAATCTCTGGTCATGTGAAAATTAGGTTCAAATAATAAAAAAATCTACAGGGTAGTAACACTCCCTAACTCACAAAGTTGTAAGAATCAAGTGAGATCATGTATAGATAGATATAGATATAAAGACACACATGAAAAGTGTTTTGCAAATTTTAAAGCACTACATAATTTTTAACTATTATTAATAAGAAATCACTTTGCTTTCTCTTCTTTGTTCTAGAGAAAGCAGTCCAGTAAGGAACCAAAAGCAGTTCCACAGCCAAGAAGATCCAGAAAGCTGTTCTCATCAAATATTTAAGAACCCAGAACAAAGATTGCTAATGTCCCTTCAACTGCTTATTCAGGCCACTGTATGAGAAGTGGGAAATGATGGGATCTTAAAAAAATAAAGCCTAATTATTCCTGTCAAAGGAATTGATTGCAATGCCTGAGGGTGACGTTGTTCCCTGGAGGAGACTGTGTTCCCTGGGTCAGCACTGCTCACTCCATCCTTCCTGGCTAATCTCTTGTTGAAAGGAGCCTTTTCCTGGAATTGCATTTGGCCCCTTTGAAAACTGGTCCTAAATACATAAATTAGTATATTGCTGTCATTAGAGATTTTGCTGGCAAGGGAGGCATTTATTTGTACATTCAGCTGCCTGTTGAAGGAGTTGAGGGTGATTTTAATGGTGTGGTGGAAAAAGAAAACAGGATTTCAAATCAATAAGAATGTCAATCAGTCCATCAACCAATCACATTTATTAAGCATCTCCTAAATGTCAGGAACCTGTGCTAAATCCTTCAAGTTAAAAGACTTGGGTTCAAGTTCAGATAATACTGTGTGTGTGTGTGTGTGTGTGTGTGTGTGTGTGTGTGTGTGTGTGTGTGTGTGTGTTGAAGAATTCTTCAACCTAGAGGTCCTAAAGTCCTCCAACAGAGTACCCAGGTTGGTTCATTTGGCTGGAGGCCAATAAATTGAGAGGCAAAGCTACGAGATAAAAAAAAATTAATTAGCATCAGCTCTTGAGCAATTGCCAGGGGTTGGCAACTCAACAGAATAAAGGAATATACTTACAATGCAGCCTTTTATTTAGGGCAATATCACAGGTGACAGAAATGGCTTATTGCATGAGATTGCTCTGTCACTTTGCTTATTTGGAAAGTAAAGTAATAGAGATTTGGAGGAGAATATCTTGGGGATCTTAGAAGTTGCCAAGGACCAGGTTTGTTCCAGTGGAGGTGTTTTCTCTGTACTTAAGTTTGTTAGAACATACATATGGGGCAGGGAACTAATATAATGGAAGTTTCCTTCAAAATAGAATCAATGGGCTTAATCTGTTGTTGAATTACACAGAGAGTCTGTCTCTAAAAAACTCTGCAACTGCATTTCTTGAACCTTAAAGGTTACTTTTTTAGAGGGGAGGGAAATGTTTCTCCCCCCACAGACTGACTTCCTCCACATATAACTGCCGGTGTCTATTGTCTTCCCTATAAACTTACTTTGTCTTGATTTTTATATATTTTGTCCACATTTATTTATGTAAATAGAATCTTAGTTTAGAGTCCAACGCACAGATTGAGGAATACTGAAGCCTTCTCAATCTCTCCCTAAAGGGGTTCCAGGACTTTTGATGAGAGAAACCCAGGATAGAAGAGAAAGTTGTCCTAATACTAACTTAGACAGATTATGAATAATATCATCAATTAGGTATGGAAATCTATCTTACCTTACATAAAGGTAGGAGGGGAAGGGAATGGGGTTGGAGCTGATAGAAGGCAGGATCCACCAAATGGGAAAAACAGTAGTCAGAAGTAAAATATTTCTGAGAATGCACAAGATGGAAAGAGAAAGTAGGATAAACAGAAGAAAAACAGAATGGAGGGTAGTAAAAGGGTCTTTAAGCTTTTGTTGCTGTTTTTATTTTGATGGGATGACTCTCAAGGATTATTTAAGTTTTCTGGGGGCTTCGTCCTTTAGTGAACTGGGGAGCTGTATTTCTCACAGAAGTGTATGTGTTCAAAGCCACCAAAACTTCCTTCCAGAAAATTATATACCTCCCAATTTAGAGAGAGGAAAGGAAAGCACCAAAGGCTTCCTTTTAAAGTCTATTTAATGCTGGCTCTTTCTGCCTAATCCTGTTGGGTGCAGTCCTTCCCCTGTTGATGTTCTGGGGGCCAATAATTTGCCACATCATCCTAAAAGTCAGTCTTTCAGCATTGAGTCAGCTAATATGGCCCTGGCATGGAACAGAAATAATCTACAACAGAAGGGGCCCAGCACCAAGGAGAGCACCTGGGCTTGAATTCCAGCTCTGCTACTTAATACCTGAATATGTACAGCTAATTTACTTCTCCTTTTTGGGTTTCCTCATTTAGAAAATGGGGAGAAGGAGCAGGCCATCGATGACCTCCACATTCAATGATTCTACTACATGGCCATCATGGAAGGAAATAACAAAGGATTTTTAAAATTCTATTTAGTTTATAATTCTATTACTGCTACAGCCTTTTCTCATTTTTTCATCCTTTTCAAATTCTATTTAGCACTGGCAAAGATTTTTAGTAACTGTCTTTTTTCTCTTAGTTCTTCTATCTGACCACTACTTCTTTAAAAAAATTTTTTTACTCTATGAAAGCTTTTTAATTTTCAAAACATTTGCATCAATAATTTCTCAATATTAACTGTTGCAGAACCTTATGCTCCAATTTTTTCCCTTTTTGCCCACCCCTTCCCCCAGATGGCATGTAGTCCAATATATGTTATACATGGTAGAAATATATGTTAAATCCAACATGTGTATACATATTTATACAATTATCTTACTGCACAAGAAAAATCAGATCAAAAGAGAAAAAAAAATGAGAAAGCAAGCAAAATACAAGCAAACAACATAAAGAGTGAAAGTGCTATGTTGTGAAGCATACTCAGTTCCCAAAGTCCTCTCTCTGCATATAGATGGCTCTCCTCATCAAGACTATTGGAACTGGCCTGAATCATAACATTGTTGAAGCCATGTCCATCATAATTGATCATGTATAATCTTCTTGTTGCCAAGTACAATATTCTCTTGGTCCTGCTTATTTTACTCAGCATCAGTTCATATAAGTCTCTCCAGGCCTCTCTGAAATCATCCTGGTTGGTCATTTTTTACAGAACAATAATATTCCATAGCATTCATATCCCATAACTTATTCAGCCATTCTCCAACTGACAGGCATCCACTCAGTTTTCAGTTTCTGGCCACTACAAAAAGGGCTGCCACAAACATTTTTGCACATGTGGGTCCCTTTCCCTCCTTTAAGATCTCTTTGGGATTACAAGCTCAGTAGTAACACTGCAGGATCAGAGTATTCACATTTTGTTAGCACTTTGGGCATATTTCCAAATTGTTCTCCAGAATGGTTGGATCCATCACAATTCCACCAACTATGTATGTGTCCCAGTTTTCCCACAACCCCTTTAATATTCCTGACCACTACTCTTAAGACATTTGATGGACCATGATTTTAGGTCTTTTTTTCTTCTCTTTCTCTTTCTCCATTTTTCTTTCTCCTCTCTGTCTCTCCATTTTTCTCTCTCTTTGTGTACTTCTTTCTCTCTGTGTCTCTCTTGCTTCTTTCTATCTGTCTCCTCTCAGTTTTTATCTCTGCTTTCTCTTTGTGTGTCTCTGTCTACATCTGTCTCTCTTCTCTGTCTGTCTCTGTCTCTCTCTGTCCCTTATTGGTCTCATCAGCACCTATGGAGCTACGTTTTTGCAGATGATTCCCAGAATGCTCTTCATTTTCACTTTTCAGAAACCCTGACTTCGTTCAAGACTCAGTAGAAACCCTTCCACTTTGGCAGGAAGCTTTCAGAGTTCCCCCAGCTGTTAATGAGTCCCCTATAAGTGATTCCCCTCCACTCTGCATGGGTCTTACATATATTGTTCATATATTGCCTTCCCCACAGGAATGTAAAGGGAAGGGACTTTTCACTTTCTCTTGGTAACTTCTTTCTGAGGCACAGGGAAGTAAGTGCTTCATAAATGTTTTTATTTTCATTCATTTGTAGCTGGTGGACCAGAGATTAACCAGAAAGCCTCCTGGGAAGTGCAGTCCATTCCTCTCCTCTTCTTCATCCGGGAAAAGATAGAGGGAACATCCGCTGAGCTTGGGGAGAGAACTGGTAACTTGAGTGCAGTAAACTCCATCTGGGAGGTGGGTGGAGAACCTGGGAACCTGTGGAGCAGGAATAGGCCACACAGCGGCTGCTGAAATGAGCTCTGGCATGACTGTTGAGGCTCCCCTGGGGCTGCCATTGTTCTGTGGCAGACAGATTGGGCAGCAGCAAGCCAAATGCAGCCTAAGTGGGAGCTGGCTCCTGCAACAGAACCCAAGCCCCAGGAGAGAGGGTCTTTCTCCTTATTTCTCTCTTCTCTCCTTTGGTTTAGGTAGAGCTAAAAAAAAATATCGAGTTCTGTTTTTGCCACACACACACACACACACACACACACACACACACACACACACACACTCTCTCTCTCTCTCTCTCTCTCTCTCTCTCTCTCTCTCTCACACACACACACACACACACACACACACACACACACACACTCTTCCCCTTCCCCCCCATGGTAGATTGGAAGCCTGTTTTTCTTTTTATAAATGAGCTTGTTCCTCCTGTCTGAGAGTATGGCCTTACTTGAGATTTCAGTGTTTATGGTGGGGTTTTGTATTTCAAAGGCCATCTAAGCCAGGACCCTGAAATTCTGACTGGAAGGTTACACTTCCCTGGAGGCTATTGAATCAAAGCTTCATTTTTAGGAATGATCCTACAGGTTTTGCCTAAAAGCAGACCTTTGAAAGACCTCCCTAGAGGTAATTTACCTCCCTAGAGAGGGGTCTGAATCTGGGGAGAGAAGAGAGCATGACTCTGGATTTTTTAAAAAGTATTTTGATAATTGACTTTTGTAGACCTGTATATTTATATTTTATTTTATATAATTAAAAACATTATTCTGAGAAAGGATATCTCTCTCTCTCTCTCTCTCTCTCTCTCTCTCTCACACACACACACACACACACACACACACACACACACACACACACACTCTCACACACTTACCTGGAGAAACCTCTCCCCTGGAGAAAAGAGCATAAACTTCCATTATCACCTTATCTGTGAGTAGAGCTCACTAGAGGCTGAACTCTTCAATTCTCCCCTCCTCCCTCTCTGTTTCTCTCTTCCTCTCTCCTTCACTCCCTTCTTCTGTCTTTTCCTCTTTCCTTCCTTCTCTCTCCCTTCTATTCCTTCCTTTTCCTCTTCTTTCTCCTCCTCCTTCTCTTCCTCCTTCCCCCTATCTCTGTCTGTCTTCTCTATCCCTTCTTTCTTCCCTCCTTTCCTCCCTCCCTCCCTTTCTCTCTCTTCTCTCTCTCTTCTTTTTCTCTTCCTGATGCGGATTGTGGTCCCTTTAAGACTAGTCCTTTCAGATTGATTTATTCCTTTCTGATTCCCAACCCTCCATGGCTGAAGAAGCTAGGACCTTTGATTCATAAATCCTGGTCAAAAGCACCCCTTTGAATCCCAATAAGAGATCCAGGCTCTCACAATCCCCATCCCATTTTAATGATCTGCTCAGGTTTCCCAACCCCCACCTAGTAAATTCTAGCCCAAGATGAAACCCAGCCAGGAGTCAATTTGGGACTCCCCCCATAGGCCCCTTTAGCTAAATCTCTCCTTATAAAAGAGCCAAGCTGGAGCACTCTCTTTGCAGAGGGTGGAAACATGCTAGCACCATGCCTGGCACCCCAAGGACTCTAGAACTTCTGGTTCTGGTGCCCTCCTCTCTTTACCTAATACCTTCTACTAACTAGACTTTAACTTTACTTCTAAACCTCACAATAAACCTCTTTTATCAATCTAATTTTTCGGGCCTATACATTCCTTTACAGGGGACTCTGCACCACCACTAGACCTCATTTAACTCCCTATCCTTGCGCCGAATCCAAAGGGGTTGCAGGGGAGCTCTATTTGACTTACTGTACCCCGAATCTGCCACTAGACCTCAATTAAACCTAATTTCATTTAGTTACCCCTTATCTAGATCTCATCATTCTCTCTCTTCTCTCTCTTCCCTCTTCTTTCTCTCTCTTCTCTCTCTTTCTTTCTCTTCTTTCTATCTCTCTTTCTCTCCCCTTCTCTCCTTTCTCTCTCTATTTTTCTCTGTCTCTGCTTTTCTGTTTTTCTGTCTCTGCCCTGGTGGTGTTTGGGACAAAAAGACCTACCCAAATTGGCTACTCAGAGATCACTCATAGAAAGCAGAATTATTTATTAGAATCTGAGAAGCAGACCCCATCCTGGTCTGCTGCCCTATCACAGCAGGATAAGGCCAGAGCCTTGAGAATGCTTATAGCTTTTATAGTTTTCAGACAAAGAACCTCCAAAATCCTGCCTTCTATATGTTGTGATTGGTCACATAAGTCTACTATTCCCCTAGTTGGTCAGTGGAATGCAGCAGGCAAGGTGATATATTGCTTCTTCGGCCACATCGGACAATGGGATGTAGTCAAGGCCTTATCTAAAATCACATGACTCTGGAGAAGCCAAAACTGAGCCCTAATAGGCTTGATTTACTTTAGGATCTGTAAGTTCTTCACCCTTTTCCCACACAATGGTCTCATCAGTACCCATGGAGCTTCCTCTATGCAGATAACTCCCAGAATGCTCTTCCCCTTCATCTCCACTTCTCAGAATCCTGGGCTTCATTCAAGAGTCAGCTTAAATTCACCACTTTGGCCAAAGCTTTCTGAACTCTTCCCTCTCCTCTTCCTCTCTCATGTTCGCCCCCTCCCCCTCTTGCCACATTATACCATACATTCATTCCTTCATCCAAAGATCGTATAGATATTAACACACAATGGGATGATCCAGAAAGATCATCCATAATGATGAAATTATGGAGTCTTGAAGTATTTGTATTATCGTTATTAGCATATGTTTTATTCCCCCATTAGGTTATAATCTCCTTGAGGGTAGAGTCCAGGCCAAGTTCCTTATTCTGCCTTCTCCATACTTAGCTTGGTGCTTTATACAAAGAAGGAAGATCATAAATGTTTCTTGCATGAATAATTGATTGTAACTATGACTTCTCCTTCCCTAGCTGTTTCCTGGGTTTCAGTCTTGTCTCCCTGGCTATACTGTGCTCTAAGTTGCTTCCTGAGGTGAGGGGCTTTTTAAAGATTCCCCACATAAGTAAGCACTGGGGAGGCTACATATGCATGAGAAGTTGAACTGAGCAAGCAGCAGGGAGTTCTGGGAATGGTTTAGGGTTCAAATTCTGCTCTGCCACTTACTCTTTATGTGATCTTAGACCTCTAAGCTCAGTTTCTTCATCTGTAAAAACAAAAGAGTTAGTCTATGTGACCTCTAAGGTCTCTCCTATTCTCAATTTTTGGGGTCTCACTTCTGAGTCAATGCAATCACCTCCCAGTCTTTCCCTCGGGTCTACTGGGTCATTTCAGTAAAAAAGAATAAAAACAACAACAACAATGATAATGATAGCAAACATTTGTAACATTTTATGGTTCTATTGAGCATTTTACACATATTCTCTCATTTTATTCACAAACTAATCCTGGAAGGAACCCTTATCATTGTTATTCCCAATTTACAGATGAGGAAACCAAGGCCGAAGTTAAATGACTTGGTCAGGGTCACAAAGATGGTAAATTTCTGAGGTAACATTTGAAAGCAGTTTTTTTAAAAGCCAATATCCTATCTAATGTACTTCTCAGCTGTAGATTCTCTTGTAGGAGCAACCTTCAGAGCTTCACTGCTGCAGTTGTACCACATTGTTTCCAGGGCCACTTAGGGGACCTGATGCACCCTCCTCTCTGACAATGCTTCTGCTGGCTCCAGGGGCTCTTGGGAGAATATAAGGCAAAAGAAGGTCACCCTTCTGCTACTATTTTCAAAGACATTTATTGTTTCCTGCAAACTCAGTTTGACTTCACAAAAAAACAAACAACTTAAGAATCAGCCAGAAGGGATTTATTTTTATCTCTTAAAAGTCTCTCTGTTATTGCTAAACCCAGGAATGTTTGGTTTGAAAAATCTGCAAGACTGTATGAACATAGGGATCTGTTGGATAAGAAATTAATTATCCTGTTTTTATTATATTAATGTTATCCTATCAGCTAAGCGTTTCTCTAAATAGGGGCCACTGAAAGTGGAGCCCTCAGGGTGAGTGACAACGACATTTGGGGGGAGGGGAGGAAACACTGAATTATAAAGGAGTTCCCTTGAACATCTGTAAATTAAGCTTGCCATATAGTGAAGGACTGTGTGCCAATTCCATTGTTTTGGGAATCAATGTTTGGGAAAACATTTTCAAAAAAATATATATTATTTTATCTTCCTTTGACAAATATTGGTATTCATAGGCCATCAGGATCATAGATTTTGAGCTAGAAGAGATGCTTAGAGACTATGTTTATGGAAGAGGAAATAGAGGTTAAAGGCTTTGCCCAGAACCAAGTACTTTGCTCCTTCTAACCTAACAGCATATTCACCAATCCAGAGAGATCTTTGAGCTACAGTGTTGTGAGCTGCTTTGGCTATATTTGTTCCTAACAAACTTAGCTTATTAACTCAATGCTATAGTTTGTATGCCTCATCCTCCCTTGCATTTTGCATGTACTTGTGGGAGAGTGTACCCAAGGCTTTTGGGGGGGATGAGGAGGAGAGAAACATAGCTATTATTTACTATGCCATTTCAGTAAATTCCTTTTGTCAAAAAACAATTGAATCTACTGAATAGCTGTTCAGAGGAAGAACACCTGTGGGGACTAGTGAACTACTGTCTTACTAGGATGACCACTCAAAGGTTACCCTTTGAACTTTGAGAATAGTTGCAACTTCATGTCTGGAAGCTTAGCC
This sequence comes from Sminthopsis crassicaudata, assembly GCF_048593235.1. NCBI lineage: Eukaryota > Metazoa > Chordata > Mammalia > Dasyuromorphia > Dasyuridae > Sminthopsis > Sminthopsis crassicaudata. The sequence continues at coordinate 37,751,308 of NC_133620.1, read as the reverse complement.
TTCTAGTGACAGCTCAGGGAGTGAGCCCAGAGAAAGTGCTGCCCATACATTATATCTCATGCATAGGCCCTGTAGCATATTACCATCAAAGATTTACATGCTAGAAATGGAAAGAAATATATTATTGAAGAGATATATAAGTGGGAAAAAAAAGGCTGGGCATCCTAGGTATACATTTGATAGCAATGAAATGAGTAAATATCAAGGAAGATGCTTGGATATTTATTTGGTAGCAATGAAATGGGTAAATATCTAAGGAAAATACCCCATAAACTGGGTGGATATTTTCTTTCTTTTTTTTTTTTCAACATTTTTTTAATTTATAATTTTTTTCACAGTATATATGCATGAGTAATTTTTTTTATAACATTATCCCTTGAATTAATTTTCCAAATTATCTCCTCCCTCCCTCTACTCCCTCCCCTTGATGACAGGCAACCCCATACATTTTACATGTGTTACAGTATAACCTAGATACAATATATGTGTGTAAATACCATTTTCTTGTTGCACATTAAGTATTAGCTTCCGAAGGTATAAGTAATCTGGGTAGATAGACAGTAGTGCTAACACTTTACATTCGCTTCCCAGTGTTCCTTCTCTGGGTGTAGTTATTTCTGTCCATCATTGATCAACTGGAAGTGAGTTGGATCTTCTTTATGTTGAAGATATCCACTTCCATCAGAATACATCTTCACAGCGATCTTCTGGTTCTGCTCATTTCACTCAGCATCAGTTGATGTAAGTCTCTCCAGGCCTCTCTGTATTCCTCCTGCTGGTCATTTCTTACAGAACAATAATATTCCATAATCTTTATATACCATAATTTACCCAACCATTCTCCAATTGATGGACATCCATTCATCTTCCAGTTTCTAGCCACTACGAAAAGAGCTGCCACAAACATTTTGGCACATACAGGTCCCTTTCCCTTCTTTAGTATTTCCTTGGGATATAAGCCCAGTAGAGACACTGCTGGATCAAAGGGTATGCACAGTTTGATAACTTTTGGGGCATAGTTCCAGATTGCTCTCCAGAATGGCTGGATTCTTTCACAAATCCACCAACAATGCATCAGTGTCTGGGTGGATATTTTCTAAAAGATTTGAGAAAACATGAATTAGTCACACAAGATAAAGTATAGCTAGATTAGAACTGGTTAGAGGGAAGATAATGAATTTTCCTTGGAGACATGTAGAATTTGAGATGCCAGCATGGTGCTAAAGCTCTGGGAATATAAACACAATGAAAGATAGTTTTTACCCTCGATGAGCTCCTATTTGAATGGGAGAACACTACACATAAAAGGAATCTGAAAAGAGCATTTAATGGGAAGTTCCCATAGGAGAAAAGCTCAGGAGAGTGAGAAAGGGAACCCAGAAGGGCATCAAGCTGGGCCTGGGTAGTTTCTTTAAAATGTGGGAACTGACCAATCAGAGAAAGGGTTAAGGGGCAGAGTGGACTTCTACAGTGAGAAGGCAGCAGGTGGCTCAGTGAAGAAATAGGAGAGTTCATACTGAAGTTTCAAGGGAAATGAATGCACACTTAAGCTACTCAGTCCTAGGAACCTACTGAGGTGTGAACTTTTCCCCTGAAAGATCTTTATGTGTTATTTTCAATATCCCTCCAGTCCTGGGACAGATAGACATCTGAGGTGGTCACATCTCTCAGAAACTTAAGATGTTCTCTTATTCATATAAAACATTTGATAAATTTTCACAATGTCATGTCAATTATTGAATTATTATTGAAGATCCTAATTTCTATCATTTTATATATAAGAAAACAACCTCAAAGAAAGGAAGAAATCTAACCACGATGGTACATACAACTGGTAGGAGCTGGAGTTTGATCTTGGAGCCATGTTGTCATACTTCAAATCCAGAGCATATTCCATGATGCCATAGTCTCAGGGCCCAGCCTTCCTATGTGATGTATAATAATTATCATCAGGTTTCAAGTGTCAGGGGAAAAAAAGGAAGAAACTTGATGAATCTCCCCATAGTCACACTTAACCTGAAGCCAAGAGATGCATTGATAACCAAGAAATTGGGGAATCTGAGGGATGTGCCAGTGGCAAATGGGTTAATGTGCTGGCAAAGACTAGGCTGAGGTCTACCAAGGAACTGCTAATGCATTTTTAGAGGACTGTTTCATTTCAGGGAATCCTGACTCTTAGCACCTATTGAGCGAGCAGTAAAAAGCCAGCCTTGGTTTACAACCCTGCAAGTCTTTTCTTAGATTGCTTGTGGCAGAAATGTCTGGACTGTATCCATTTTAATTTGGAACTGTTTTGGTTTGCAAATGTTTAATTTTCTTTGAGAATAAGCATGCTTCATTTGTGCGGTTCTGGAAGCAGAATAACACATGCCTTTAGTTGGACTGTCAGCTCATGGGATATGGTTAGGAAACTGGTCAAGCTTGCATAGGAATAAAGAAAAGGAACTCAGTTTCTCTTTGGTGAGTCAGCAAGTTGGAGATCCTTCAATTATGGGTGTTGGAACAAGGAGCCCTCAAAAACAACAGTTTTCAGACTTGGAAGGTCATCTAGGTTAACTGGTACCTAAATGATCTGCCTGGAGATCTCTAGTGAATACAACCCCAACACCTCCCTAAGTAGTCCATTTCATTTTTGTTTCATTATTAGGAAGTTTTCCTTGCTTTTGTGTTTAAACATATTTTTGCCAATATTTCCCATTCTAGAAGTACAGCCAACAAGAACTTTGAAAGTCATCTTATTATTCTTTGCCTGAGGAAGCATGACTCACTAATTGCAAATGCATGTGCAAAGAAGAGTGTTAATTCTACACAATTCATAGCCCACCATACAACTCAAAGCACATTGGCTCGCATCTCTATAAATTATAACCCTTAGCAACAATCTGATGTTTCCTGCAAATTTCATTTTCCCAGTGATGCGTTTCTGAACCCCATTATAAGTCATGATTGTAATCTGTAATATTAATTACGTATCTGTAATCTGCAAATACTAATTACTAAATACTAATACTAGTTGAATAACAATTTAAATTTCTAACAAAGCAATTGAACGTTTAAGACAAACTTTCATCAGAACATCTCAGTAACTGGGTTTATATTCCAAAGAGATCTTATAGGAGGGAAAGGGACCCCAATGCACAAAAATGTTTGTGGCAGTTCTTTGTGTAGTGGCAAGGAACTGGAAGCTGAGTGGATGCCCATCAATTGGAGAATGGTTGAATAAGTTGTGGTAGATGAATGTTATGGAATGTTATTGTTCTATAAGAAACAATCAGTGGAATGATTTCAGAAAGACCTGGAGAGATTTACATGAACTAATGTTAAAGGAAGTGAGTAGAACCAGGAGAACAGCAAGATTGTACAATGCTGGATTCTGACAGACATGACTCTCTTCAACAATGAGATGATTGAGGACATTCCAGTAATCTTGTGATGAAGAGAATCATCTGCATTCAGAGAGAGGCCTATGGGAACTGAGTGTGGATCACAACACAGCATTTTCACTCTTTTTGTTGTTGTTTGCTTGCATTTTATTTTGTTTCTCTTTTTTTTTCTGGTTTGATCTTGACGAGGGGAGCCCTGAAACTCTCTCACACTCTCAGACTTTGAAGGGGGAAAAGTTTGGGAAACTCTTTCAGAGAAGCTCTCCCTGAGAGACCCCACCCCCAGGGAATCAAGATAAAGTGGTTTCATTCTGCTATCTGGCTGGGACTAGTTGAGTCCAAGACCACTCTTACTTAGCCCAAGCTGGAGATCAACTCCCTGCCCTCTGCCAAACCTCATTATTTTTGGTTCCCTGACCAGGAATCGAGGGGAACCTAACCTCATCAATCTGATTTTTTTTGTGTAGCAAGATAATTGTATAAATATGTATCCATATATTGGGTTTAACTTATATTTTAACATGTTTAACTTATATTGGATTACTTGCCATCTAAGGAAGGGGGTGAGGGGAAGGAGGGGAAATTTGGAATACAAAGTTTTGCAGGGGTCAATATTGAAAAATTACCCATGCATATGTTTTGAAAGTAAAAAAGCTTTAATAAAAAATCTCAGTGAGATCAATACTATCAGTATCATTATACCCAAGATGAGGAACAGAAGCAAGATACAATGAAAAAAAAATGCTGGGTTGGAGAATCAGAAAATATGATTTTGTTCTCAGTTCTATCACAACAAAACCTAGTGTAACTATTTAACTGAATTTATAAGACATCTTTTATAAAGAAGTATTAATGATCAAGGGAGAAAAAAGGTGGTGTGTGTGTGTGTGTGTGTGTGTGTGTGTGTGTGTGTGTATGTGGTGTGCAAAAGGGGAAATGTATATTGGTGAATGACATGGGGTGTTAGTGATGGTGAACATTTTGATATCTAATATGAATAGAAAATGATTTTGCTTTAATATATAATTAGAGTAGCTAGGTGATGCTGTGGACAGAGCATCAGCCTTAGAATTAGGAGGACCTGAGTTCAAATTTAGCTTCAGATACTTACTAGTTGCTAAGAAATTAGCACAAGTTATTTAACCCATATTGCCTCCAAAACAAACAAACAAATATTCAATTCATATGTGTAGAAGAAACAGTTTTATGATGGGATTTTGCACAGCTTTAGAGAATAATCTGGAGTATAGTGTAGTTGTTATTGTCAACAATGTGAAGCGATGTCTTGCTTGTGCAGGAACAATTTAATACTATAAGAAGCCAGAGGAAAATCTTTTATTGATGAAAAAAATTGAAAAAGGAGATAGTTTCAAAGCTAACAAAGGGAAAAACTACTGTGTTGAGATCTTCAAGGAACTGCAAAGCACAATGGTTATCACAGCGAATTTGCATATGTGTGTTTATGATTAAAGTGGGTAAAACTGAAAAAATGAGGAATCAAACAAACATTTGGAGACAGACATGATTTTAAAAGGATAATTGACTTAATGGGAGAAATTTGAGGAATTGAGATTTTTAAAGAAAAAAATGATTACCAAAATGAGGAGGGTCTTATTTAACCAAAAGAAGCTTAAAATGAGCTTGAGAAGAGTTGAAGACCCAGTAGAGATTCTGAAAATTTGCTGTAAGTTGAGGCTCTAAATTGCTCTAAGTTAGAAGCACTCAGTTGACAGAAGGCTTCACCAGTGATTCCCAATTGGTTGTAGAAAGAAAACCAAATTCATTGACCAGGAACTCAAGGAATAGCTATTGTCTTTCAGCACCATGAAGCAGTGGTGGAGATGGTGGAAGAGTGGCATGGGTTGTTAGGGTGGTGGAAGTGGGGAAGTTTGCGATTTTTTGATACCTAGGGAAGTTTCTTAAAGAGTTAACTTGAGCTGTATTGCTGTTAGGTCCATGCTGTTAGCTAGTGCAACAGGATCCTGGGCTAATCTGGTTTGTATAAAGCAGGGAGAACAAATTAGATGGACTTTACTATACTCTGGATCAAAGAGTCATTATTTACACTTTCTAACTTTCTAACACTTTCTAAATGTCCTTTTAAGGGAGCTGCTTACATAAAAAAAAATCTTGTAAACCTAGATTTGAGTAGAGAATAGAAAATTTCCCCAGTTGAAGAGCTATGAGGATCAATAGCCAACAGTGAGCAAAGGAGTTTTATGTCCTGCACATATTTCTGAATGAACAATAACATTGAAGTTTTCCACCCAGAGGGCAGTTGGGTGGTGCCATAGAGCACAGAGTGCAGGGGCTCTGGAGTCAGGAAGACTCATCCTCCTGAGCTCATATCTGAGCTCAGATAGTTACTAGATGTGTGACCCTGGGCAAGTCACTTAATCCTGTTTACTTCAGTTTCCTCTACTGTAAGATGAGCTGGAGAAGCAAATGGCCACTCCCTTCAGGATCTTTACCAAGAAAACGCCAAATGAAGAGTCAGACAAAAATGAAAAACAGCTAAACAACAGCTTTTCCTGTCCATGTTTTTCTTCCTTCTGGGTTTTTCCCCTTCCAGGCTCCTATTAGTGTGTGCCCATTTTTCATTATTATTATTATTATTATTATTATTATTATTATTATTATTATTATTATTATTATTATTATTATTATTTTCCCTGAGGCTGGGGTTAAGTGACTTGACCAGGGTCACACAGCTAGGAAGTGTTAAGTGTCTGAGATCAAATTTGAACTCGGGTCCTCCTGAATTCAGGGCTGGTGCTCTATGCACTGCTCCACTTAGCTGCCCCCCCCCCCCATTTTTCATTATAACTACTGAGTACATTAGTGGGAAAGTATGATCTGGGTTTAGATGTGTATTGTGATGCATTGTATCATTTACTTGTTTAGTATTTTATTATAATTGTTTTGCCTTAAGTTTATGGTTATATTTAAGATACAAAGTGTCAATATTGACACTTTGTATCTTAAATATAAGTTATCTTGTCACTGGCTGATTGTGAGGATAAGATTACATTGGATGGGGGGAGAAAGGTGATTAGGTGGAAGAGTATTTATTTTTATAACACTGAACTCTGAGGGAATATGAATGTGACCATCTTCATCTATCTCTAGAGCTCTAGTTTGAGATCAGGTTGGAGCTTCAAGCCAAACCTGAGAGTGGTAGGGTGTTTTATACACTTAGGGGAGATGTACAAGGCTTCGTGTGTGTGTGTGTGTGTGTGTGTGTGTGTGTGTGTGTTCACACACTACTTTGTCTGAAGGTCCTACTCTAAGACATTTGTTTCTTTACACTGTTTTATATTAAAAAGGAGTGGATGGTAGGATGTCATGTTTTGAAAAAAGGTCTGTGTAATTTTATCTCTGAACCTGTTTCCTTCTTTGTCAAATGGAGACATTAGATTATATAATTGCTATTATCTAGTCAGGATCAGAAGAAAGAGTTAAGTCGTAACGTTTAGTGACTACCCCCTGCTACCCCTGAGGCAGCTTTTTATTGATATCTCTCTCTCTCTCTGAGTATATATATATATATATATGTATATATATATATATATATATATATATATATGACAGCATATATCCAAGAAATAAGAAATAACAACTACCTAAGACTTGTCAAAATTTTCAAATTTAACTACTGCATGCTTCTGGTGATTCATGTAAGGCACAAATGATGTTGACAGATGGAATCTAGAAAACATTGCCAAAGATTTTGAAGTCTTGGACAAAAAAAAAAAATAATAATAAGGCTTTAGGAATACAAGTGGTGTTTTCTTCACTGCTGTCCATCAACAAGATGGGATTCAGAAGTGAAAGGAAGATCTGGAAAGGGAATAGCTGGTTAAGAAAATGGTATCTAAAAAAGGGGATTGGGATTTCTGGACCACAACTTAAAATATTGGGATGACAGGCTTCTGCCAGAGTACACATAAAAATGGCTAATCAGTTTGGTTTTGACTAGTATTTTGCAATCAATTCAATTGAAAGGGCTTTAAAATGAAGAAGCAGGAAGAAAATTGAGTACATATATTCACTAAAGCTAGAACACTCAAATTTCAATGAAACAAAAATCCAAGAAAGGACTCAACAATTATACTAGTAGGCAGATTCATCTGTACAAAAGTGTATAAAATATGTGTAAAAAGTAAAAAGAATTAGAAATCCTCACACAAGGAGGCACATTTGAATTCCTAGATGTCACAAACTTTCTGGGATGAGACACAGGACCGGAATATGAGGAATTACCTTAACAGGGTAGATAAGGGCTGAGCAATAAAACTGTACACACACCATGCAAATATTTCTGTTTTATTTCATATAAATATATTTTATGCATATATTTCATTTTATATTATTATCAACTTCATGAACATAAACAAATATAAATATCTCTTTGTACAAAGAACAATAAAAAAGGATTAAATATGAAAAGCATACATCTCTACTGTATGAAGATTTTGGGGGGATGTATTTCAAATTTGACAATGTAATTCCAACATTGTCTTTCTTGTCTATGTCCTCTTTGGAACTTTCTTCTATTCCATTGTTTATTTTTATTTATTTGCTGCTTTTATTTTAATAATAATGATGGTTTTATATTTTTCTTTCTTTTTCTAAGACTACCATCATTAGTCCTCCATTCATCTAAATTTCTCCATCTTCCAAAAATATTCCCAAACTTACCCTTGTAACAAATAGTCATAATCACAAAAACCAAATCCACATATTGGTAGGAAACTAAAAATATACTTCTCATTTTGTCCCTCATCATCAGTCTTCTGGAGTAATGATAGGGTATCATGTTGACTCCAATCCCTAAGTCCTTCATGATTGTTCCTCTTTAAATAAATAAATGTATGAATTATTTCCTGATTGTGCTCCCTCACTCTAATTAGTCCATGCCAATCCTCCCAGATTTTTCTGCATCTATTTATTATCATTTTAAGTAGCATATCCATAGGCCAACATTTGTTCAAATATGTAATAGCACCTAATTTGTTTTCAGCTCTTTTCTACAGTAGAAATACTGCTATGAGTATAATTTCCCTCTTCTTTCTCTGATCCCTTTTATTATATGAGCCCTAAAAGCCTTACCACTGGTTAAAGGGGTTGCATTGGATGTAGTTCCAAACAGCTTTCCAGAATGGCTGGAGCAGTTCCTGGTTTTACCAATAATCATCATTCTCCCCACTTTTTAAAAAATCATTGCCATTAATGAAGATGAAGTAGAACATCAGAGTCACTTTATATTAAGTTCATGTGAAGAAATACAGAAACCAGAGATCGGAAAGTATTTGGGGGAAAAGTAAAGGAAGCAGAAATTAAAGTACTATTGGGATTGAAACATGCCATGGCAGTCTTTGTTGTAGTGGCAAAAACCTGGAATTTGAGTGGATGTCTATCAGTTGGAGAATGGCTGAATAAGTTGTGGTATATGAATGTTATGGAATATTATTGTTCTGTAACAATCAGCAGGATAATTTCAGGGAGACTTGGAGAGACTTGCAGGAACTGATGCAGAATGAAATGAGCAGAACTAGAAGATCATTATACACAGCAACAAGAAGATTATACAATGATCAATTCTGATGGATATGGCTCCTTCCAAAAATGAGATGATTCAGACCAAGATTTTGCTTGAGATGTAGAGAGTCACCTACACCCAGGACTGTAGGGACTGAGTGTGGATCAAGCATAGCATTTTCAGTCTTTTTGTTGTTGTTCACTTGCATTTTGTTTTCTTTCTCTCTCTCTCTCTTTTTTTTTTTTTGATCTTATTTCTCTTGTGCAGCAAGATAATTGTATAAATATGTATACATATATTGGGTTTAACATGTATTTTAACATGTTTAACATATATTGGATTACTAGCCATCTAGGGAAGTGGATAGGGGGAAGAAGGGGACATTTAGAACACAAGGTTTTGCAGGGGTCAATTTTTTTCCTTTTTGCTCGGATTTTTCTTGTGCACCATGATAATTGTGTTACTATGTATAGAAGAACTGCACATGTTTAACATATATTGGATTACTTGCTGTCTAGGGGAGGAATGGGGAAGAAAAAAAATTGGAACATGGAGTTTTGCAAGGGTGAATGTTGAAAATTATCTATGCAAATGTTCTGAAAATAAGAAGCTTTAATAATAAAAAGAAAACAAAAACAAAAAACAAACCAAAAAAAGAAGCATGCCATGGACACCATAGCAGAGTAGAAATGGATAGGGATTTTGGGAACAGATCATAAACATAGGGTGAAGTAGTAAGGGGAGGCTTAGGACAATAGACCTAGAGTTAGAACCTATCTAGTTCAACCCCCTATTTTATTTTATTTATTTTTTGAAGGCAATCAAGATTTTTTAAGATTTATTTTTTGGAGGCAATCAGGGATAAGTGACTTGCCCAGAGTCACACAACTAGGAAGTATCTGAGTTCAAATTTGAATTCAGGTTCTTCTGCCTCCAGGGCTAGAGCTCTATCCACTGTAATGCTTAGCTGCTCCCTCAATCCCTTATTTAAAAATAAAATTCTCCTTTTAAACTTTTTATTTTACTTTTCAATAACAAACATTTATTGTTCCTTCTTACCCATCCCCCCCATTGAAAAAAGAAAAAAAAAACTCTTTTCATAAAATGTCCAGCTAGGAAAAACACATTCAGGAATTGGTTATGTTCAAAAATGTACATCTTAGTCTGTGTCTTGACTCCATCCTCTCTCAGTCAGGAAAGGAATCATAGCTGGTCATTATATTGATCATTCTTCTTAAATCTCTGAGTTGATTGTCTTTCCCATGTTAATGTCATTGTCTAAATTGTTTCCTGCATTTTGTTCCCTTTACTGTATTTGATTTCATACAAATCTTCCCAGGTTTCTTTGGAACTGTGCCTTTTGTTATTTTTTACAGCACAGCAGTATTTCATTACATCCCTATACCAACCAGCAGGCTGCTGCAAGAGTCCGGGCGTGGGGTGCTGCGAGATCATACTTGACTGGTGGCGGTGTCAGAAGGAGTGAAGAGGAGATGTGATGAAGGGAAAAAGCAGCAGGGCTTGTCAACAGATCAGATAGGGGTGTGTGTGACAGGGATGATACTTAAGCTGACACAGCAGCCCAAGATGCTAATATAACCTTCCACAAACCCAAATGTTTCCCGCAAGCCAGGTTTCTTATGTCTGTACACAGTGTACCAAAGTGATTTTCCTTAAATACAGATCTCTGTCACTCTCCTACTCAATAAATTCTAGTGACTTTCTGTTACCCCTAACTGTAAAATAGAAATACCTCTGTCTAGCTTTTAAAGTCCTTTGTAGTCTGGCTCTAATCTATTTTTCCAGCCTCACTGTACATTATTCCTCTGCTCCTGTGATCTAGCCCAATAATTCTCAAACTTTTTGGTCTCGGGAGCCCTTTATCATCTTAAAAATTATTGAAGGCCCTTTAACACCCTTAAAATTATTGAAAATCCCAAATGTTTTGGTTAATATGGGTTAGAGCTAGCAATATTTACCAAATTAAAAATGAAAACAAATACAATTTTAAAATATTGTTTTAATAATGATGATAATAATAAACTCACTGAATGTTCATACAAGTGACATGTTTTTGTGAAAACTAAGTACAACGATTTTGTGAAAGTAGCATTGTTTTACATATTTTTGCAAATTTTTTTCAGGTCTGGCTTAATAAGATAATTGGACTGTCTTATTTGTTTCTGCATCGATTCTGTTGTGATGTATTGCTTTGATTGAGATAGATGAAGAAAATCTGGTCTCACAGAAGTATTGTAATGCTGGAGAAACTGAGGCAAGATAGAGATTAGAGGGTATTTAATAATTTATTTAAAGGAGAAATTTACTGGGACCAAATAGATCCATGGTTTGGTCCCAGGGCTGAATGAGATTATCGTCTCCAAGAATCCAGCAAACAATGTGAGTTCTCAATGACATATATACACATGGCTCAGACACAGGGGGTAGACCGAGGCAGGGGTGAGTCGGGGTTCTGAGAGCTGAACATGGACTAACAATCCAGGTTCTGACAGGGTAAGGGGAGGCTTGGGGGACATCTGATAATTGGGATTACAAAATGGGGAGATGCACCCAACATTCTGATGATGCCTAAGATAGAAGATCTTTTTCCTTATCTGGATCATCAGGATTAGGAGGGAGGGGTGATTGAGCAGAACAATTATAAACTGAGGCAGAACAATTCAGGGTAACCGAGGTAGGACAATTTAGGGAAACTGAGCCAAGATAATTAGGGAAACTGAGTCAGGATAATTAGAGAACTGTGGCACAATAGTATTTGGAAAAGGAAGGAATATTTCAATATGCAAATAATTTTCTGGTTGTTGAGTCTTTCAGTTGTGACTTTGTGAACCTGTTTGGGGTTTTCTTGGCAGAAATATGGAGAAGTTTGCCATTTCCTTCTCCAACTCATGTTACAGACAAGGAAACTGAGGCACACAAGTGAAGTGTGTTCACACAGTGTGTTTCATGTTGGACTTAAACTCAGGACTTCTTGACTCTGGCTCTGTACTCTATCCCCTGCACTACTTAGCTGCCTAAGCTTCTTTGTTTTTAAGGTTATGTATGATCATATTATGCTCCTACTCAAGAAGCTTCAAAAGCTCCTTATGTCCTCTGTGATTAAGCTTTTTACCATTTGCCTCCACTATGACTCCAGAACGATTTTAAACTGACCACCCTTTGGCTCCAGTCAAAGTGACCTCCTCGTTGATGTTCTGCATCCATGATGTCCCTCCATCTCCTGCCTCCAAACTTTTGCAGAAGCCTCCAGAGTGTCTGAAATGCTCCCCATCCTGCCCTCTATTTCTTGGAACCCATAATTCTCTTCCAAGCTCAGCTGGGGCCACCTCTCACACCAAGGCTTTTCCTGGTCCATTTACTTGGTAACACTTTCCTGCTCAGAAACTAAGGTTTATTTAGGGAGATGGGCTAGGGATGGGATCTGGGATCTCATGGACACAGGGAACTCCCATAGAAGGCTGCCACTTAGGTCAGCAGGAGTCTGGGAGAATTGCCTGGAGCCCGGAGAATCTGAGAGACGTGCTGAAGCTTTCTTGGTTGTGAGACCAGCCTAGACTTCTCTATGCAGATGTTTCCTACTCAGTTGATTAGAAGCTCCTTGGGATCAGGGACTATTGCTGTTGTGTTTAGATTTCCTGTCACCTAGTAGTCACTTAACAGGGGCTTATTGAGCATAATTGAATGAAGAAGTCCATTTTCATCCTTAGGATACTGTGTGTTAAAGTTCATTTTCATTTTTTCAGTTATCAAGCACATCTTATGTTTATGCCATCTTCCCCTCCCTCCTGAGCAAAACAGGAAACTGAGGTCTTCTCAGAATAATAACTGGGTAATTCAACACTCAGCACCAAGGATCTGTTAATCATTAAGGCTCCGGGAATAAGAGCAAAGACTTGTTCTTCTAGTAGAAATACCTGAGATAACCCCCTTGACCTTTACTTAACTGCTTAGAGAAGAACCTGACTAATTATTTAATGGCCTGGAGATAATCAAGAAGTCTCCAAACTAGCTATCTCTATTTGTTGATTGAGGAAGCCTGAGGTAAACTAAGTCTCCTTGGTTATTCTAGAAACCTTTTAACCCCCCTTGGTTTAATCCATTACTTACCTCTAAATAAATCTCTTTATTGTGAGGGATTATGTGGTTTCTCATAAAATCATTAACTAAGTGTAGAGAGCCTGAACTTTGAAAAGGTCTACTTGAATCAAGGACAGAAAGGTATTTATAGATAAGTACCTACTCAGTGTGAGATAGTGATTCTGTAAACATTTACTTAATGTGATATGGTGATGTAATGGTTGCACATGCTCAGTGCGTTGTAGTGATGTAATCGAACTGAGGTATTTAAGGAAGTCTCAGCCTCAGACACAAGACTCCCGACTCCATCTTTGACCATCCTGTGGGTCTCCACTAAGACCAAAGTCTCAGGCAGATCCCAAGATTCTCCAGACGTTGGCCTGGACATTACAACTAAGGTAGTCTGATGGGTTTGGGAAAAATGAAATTCTTTGTACAATAGAATCCTCAAACACATCTCAAGCATTTGCAAAACTGACCACCATAAACTTAGGCAAACACACTTGCTTGAGTAGAATTTAGCAAACGCTTGCTCTTCTCTCTCTGAGACTCCAGTGAATGGACTGCCCGTTTCTCGTGAGATTCTGCTAAAGCTTCTGTTCTTCACTTTGAGAAATCTCTGAGTAGTCATTTTGAGTTAAGGATTGGCATCCCACACACTCCCTTTCTCCCTCTCCTCCTCTCTCCTCCCTTCTCCCTCCTCTCCTCCCTCTCTCTTCCTTCTCTCTCTCCTCCCTCTTTCTTTCCTTTTTCTCTCTTTCTTCTCCCTCTCCCTCCTTTTCTCCCCCTCCCTCTCCCTGTGTGTCTCTATTTCTCTGTGACTCTCTCCCTCCCTCTCCTTTCCCCCCTCTCCCTCTTCTTTTCCCCTTTCTCTCCCTCCCTGTGTATCTATTTCTCTCCCTCTCCCTCTTTCCATCCTACTCTCTCTTCCTTTCTCTCTCTCCTTTCTCCCCCTCTTCCTCTTTCTCTCCCTTTCCCTCTGCCTCCCCCCACTGTCTCTCTCTGTGTGTCTCTATTTCTACCTCTCTGGGTGTCTCTATCTTCCTTCCTCCCACTCTCTATCTCTGTCTCAATTTCTGTGTCTCTGTCTTTCCCTCTCATCCTTCTAACAAATATGTGTGGACAAGTAAAACCGATTGCCATATTGGTCATGTAACAATGCCATTTTAAAAGGAGACTCAGAGTTCCTCATGTTTCTCAGATTGGTCTTTGCCTCCTTTGCACATACATCACTCATCCTAAGGACAGTTAACTTTCTGTCCCAGTGCAAATCCTCGAGTTGCTCTTGTGACTGAATTTTATCCTTTTCATTTCTGGTCTCCAATTTGCTTTCATGTTAATCCTATGCTCCCAGTGCCAGCCTCTCAATTCAGGTCAGTGTCTCCTGCAAACTTAATGGACAAGCCTACCATTCTGCTGTCCAGGGCAGGAATGAGAATGTCACAGAATTTATCACTGGTCCCTAACAACTGCCACTTGTTTGGGGCCTGTGCTGTCACTGACCCTCGGAAAATAACCCGACCTTGGCTGGTTAACCTTGTCAAGTGGGTGCCTCCATTTAAAACTTGAGCTTTGAAAAGTCTGTTTGAAAAAACAGAATGGTAAATGAATATGTCACATCCCAGAAGATGAAAAACTTTGCAAAACCTAAGACAGATTACTTCCACAGCTTCTCTCCCGATCCATCGAGACTATAACTCTGTCAGAGACAATTACATTAGTCTGACGGGATGTATTTCTTAAGTAGCTGTGCTAGTTATCTTCCAGTATCTCATTCTCTTCTAATGTTTGCAAATCAATTAAAAAAACCTGCTCCCTCCTCCATTAATTTTCCATGAATGGACTTTCTGAATTAATCTACATCGCCGCCTACACTTATAAAATCACTTTCTCTTACATTTCCTAATTGGTGCTTTTTCTTCCACATGGTAGTCAAGGACTCATTTATTCACTATGGGCAATACGGATTCTTTATATCAAAATCCAAACTCTCCCATATGTTAGGACGGTTGAAAGAGCTGGAGAAAAGCTATTATCTCCTCCTCCTCCAACAACAGTAAACAAGACACTTTGATTATGTGTCTGGGAGAAGTTTCTCGAGATGTCCCCCTCATACATAATTATTAGGGACCCAGAATATGTATAGCAAGACCTCGTGATCTCAGCCTCCGCTAATTCAGGATTTGGGACCATCTGGGGTGGGCCAAAATTTCCTTTTCCTTAGAAAAATCAATTCTTTGTCAATAGTGCAAATTAATAACTTACATCAATTAACCCCCAAGCACCTACTAGATCAGTCAGGTAATGAGCATTTATTAAGTACTCTCTAGATGCCATAATAAGTTAAATGGGTATATGGTGAGACAAAGAAAGGCAAGAGCTTTGCTCAGACTTGAATGAGGGTGAGACCACGTGTCAGTAACTCTCCAGGGATAACCCAGAGGTCAAGGTAGTCCAGGAAGGGCCTCCTGCAAAAGGGTCATTTGGGTCTTGAAGGAAACTAGGGAAGTCCGGAGGTAAGGGAAGGGGGGAGATCCTTGAGACGTGAAGGAGGCCAAGAAGTCTTGGAATAGTGTTCCAGGAACTGCAAATGGGTCAATGTAATGGAGGGGAGCAGGAAGGGTAAGCAAAGGACATGGGAAGGGGTTTGAAGGACAAGCAGAGCATTTTATATATCAAAGGGCATGACCAATGGAGCTCCATTCCTGGATTATGTACAGAGACACCTGGAGAAGTGGGAGGGCTTGTGGGAAGGCTGAGAAGACTTGTGGGGAGTGATGTATAATGGGAAGATCCTACTTCCTGATCTGGAACTTGGACAGCTATCTTCAGTAACTGTCTCTGGTCTGCTGATCCGTCCATCAATAAGCATCTATTAAGCTCCTACTGTGTGTCTTGCACTGTGCCGTTGCAGAGACAGCCTGCTGATGGGCAGATAAAAGGACTGCCCAGTGGGGCTATCAGACCTCCCAGCTGGGAAAGACTTCAGAGCCTCGCCATCCAGGCAGCCCAGGAGAGCACAGTCCCCCTCCCCCTCCATTCTTTGCCTCTTTACATTTGTGCTTTCTTACTTTTAGGGAAGGTGGACGGGAGGGGGCTATGATCTTGTGAACTTCAGAAGGTGAGAGGGCACAGGGGCCCAAGTTCAGGAGCTCGTCTGCCCACCACAAGTCAGTTTGAGAGGGCCGAGTTTGGACTTCTCCCACAGTTCAGAGAGCGAGGGAGGGGAGGGGCTCCTCTGATCCACCATTACCCATGTCACTTCCCAAAGGGTCTGGGGCGAGGCCTCTGCTCTCTGGAAAAGTTTGGGCTCTGTCTCCCCCCAGAAGTGGGACAAGGGAGGGGGTGTCCCTGACGGGGCAGGGTCAGGGGCAGCAAGAATTTTTGTTCTTATTCTATCTTTACAACAAATACGTCTCTGCTAAAACACTAATTGATATTAACTGGGCAAATGGAACAGTTGGAGGGGACTCTCTAGGAAAGGGGCCGAGCCAATAGCATTGAAGATCTCCCCTAGAACCTGAGAAGGACACCAGCCTACTCCTGCTCTGGGAGCCCCATCTGCCAGGGAAGGGGAGGCTGCTGACAGCTTAGCAAGGCGCCCCTGTTTGAGAGCGTGACAGTGAGGAGATAGTAGGCCATGACAGTCGGGGTGCTCTGGGTGGACCTAGCTTTGGAGCTCAGAGCAGGAGCAGAGACCCTGGAGGGCAAGGAGATAGTCCAGGTGGGAGGGCGGGACAGTGAGAAGTACTTGGGGTCACATTGGGGGTGGGGTGGGCAGAGGGGGGGCACTGAACTCTGAAGGGGAGGGAGGTGTGAGGATTGGCATGGAGGAACTGCCGGGGTCGGAGTAAGCTGTAGTCCAGAAGCCCTGGCTGTGGGCTCCCTGCTGTGGGCTCCCTGCCTGTTTCTTTATCTGTAAAATCAGGATAATGAGAGCACAGCCTCCTAGGGTGGTTCTGAGGATTAAATGAGGTAACATTTATTTTTAAACTTTTTTTCTTTTTTTTTTTAAATTAAAGCTTTTTATTTTCAAAACATCAGTCAGAGGTTAACCTTGCCCAGGGGCAAGGCTAGAACTCAGGCCTTCCTTGGATCTGTCCCTTTCTCTTCTCCGACTGCCCCCACCCCAGCACAGGCCCTCATCACCTCACAACTGGACCACTGAAGGAGCCACAGAGGGTCTGCTGGCCTCCAGTCCTTCCCCACCCCAACTCATCCCCCACTTGGTTGTGAAAATGGTCTTCTGAATGGCGGCCCCGACCAGATTATCCTCTGTCCATTAAACTCCAGGGTATCCCCGGCACCTCCTGGATCAAACACAGGCTCCTCTGGTTTTCAAAGCCCTTCATAAACCTCCCCCTTAGCTTTCCCACCTTTTTTCTCCGTGCTCCCCGCCATCTATCCTACGAGTCAACAGAATTTGGATCCTTTTTGCTGTTCTTGAATAAGACATTCCCGTTGGATGCCAGTTATTTTCTCATATCTGCCTCAGCTTCTTCAATCATCAAATGGGGATAATAATAGCACTTATTTCTCGGAGTTGTTGTGAAGATAGAATATCTGCCAAAAACCAGAACCAAACCAAACCACCCCAACACCCAACACTTAGCATTGCATATGGCGCACAGTAGGTTCTTTGTGAATGATCACACATGGAATGTTCTCCTCCTCATCTTTGCCTTCTAGTCTGTCTTTCTGAATCCTGTTTTTTTGGAAGAAGCACCTCTGAACCCCACTAATGCTCCTGCCTTTTTTAGATATTACCTCTGATTTACCCAGTGTGTCTTGTTGGAGTTTGCTATTTGTACAGCACTTCTCCAGGATGAGGCCTGTCTTTGTGTCTCCAGGGCTTAGGACAGTTGGGCACATAGTGGTACTTAATAAATTGTTGTTGACTTAACTCTACATGCAAAACTTTGCAAAGGGAAATGCAAATCAATTTACTATTCAGGGAAATGTACTCGACAAAGATAACACCACTCTCTCCTAAACACTATCTTAAATATTCCAGTTTTTATGTTTGTGGCAGTCCTTTTTGTAATGGCAAGAAACTGGAAACTGAATGGATGCCCATCAGCTGGGGATGGCTGAATAAATTGTGGTATAAGAATGTTATGGAATATTATTGTTCTGTAAGAAATGACCAGCAGGATGATTTCAGAGAGGTTTGGAGAGACATGAACTCACAGTGAAATGAGCAGGACTAGGAGATCATTATACACAGCAACATCAAAATTATATGATGATCAATTCTGATGGATGTGGCTCTCTTCAGCAATGAGATGATTCAGGTCAGTTCCAGGTGTTCAGTGATGAAGAGAGCCATCTGCACCCAGAGAGAGGCCTGTGGGAACCGAGTGTGGTTCACAACATGGCATTTTCACTTTCTGTTGTTATTTGCTAACTTGTTTTTGTTTTTGTTTTTACATTTTATTTATACAATTATTTTGCTGCATAAGAAAAATCAAATCAAAAAGGAAAAAAATGATAAAAAAAATAAAATTCAAGCAAACAACAAAAGAAGTGAAAATGCTATGTTCTGACCCACATTCCCTTCCTCAGTCCTCTCTCTAGGTGTAAAAGGTTCTCATCATCACAAGATCATTGGAACTGGCCTGAATCATCTCATTGTTGAGAAGTTGGTTTTTTTCCTCATTTTTTTTCCCTTTTTGATCTGATTTTCCTTGTGCAGGATGATAATTACAGAAAAATGTACAAAATAATTGCACAAGTTTAACGTATATTGGATTACTTGCAGTCTAAGGGTGGGTTGGGGGAAAGGAGGGAGAATTAGGAATATGAGATTTTGCAAAGGTGAATAATGAAAATTATCTATGCATGTGTTTTGAAAATAAAAACTTTAATTAAAAAAAAAAAAGAAGAAGAATTCTAGGTTTTGTTCTTATATGACTAGGAGAGATGGATAGGAATTAGAGACTCCCGAAAGGAAGTTCCTGTCAAAGCTATTCAGAAACAGTCAGTCATTTTTCTTTCTTGGGAGGTCATTGGTACTACTGGGGTAGCTGAGCCAAGCTGATGGATAGCCAAGAGGTAAGAAGTTTGGTAGTGAATACGTGGGTCTTCAGACCAGGTGTTCACTAGGGAGTTAACAAAGTCAGGGCAGTAAGTCAGGGCATTATGTGAGTAGGTATAATAAAGGCTTTTAAGATTACACGTGGCTGTTCTTGAGTGTGCTTCTGGTTATTAAACTACTATTCAAGAAATCATGGCCAGAGACCTTTGAAGACCGAGCCGGGTAGATTTGACACTGCAAAGGTCAGTGGTCAAAGGTGCTCTGTTGGGCCTAGGACAGACTAGTAATAGTAACTGCCAGGAGGGCATGTTACAAATGGTTGCTCAAAAAAGACTGGATGGACACTTCTGAGCTGGGTTGTAGGTTCCTACTGAGGGCCATGTTACATCTTCTGGCCTCTGAGGTGCTTTTCTGAGGTTAGCGCAGATGTGAGATGGAGCACCGTGCCTGGAACATAGTAAGTGCTTTATAAATGTTTGCACAGGTATCCGTGGAGAAACAGCTGGTTACAAGGAGGTTTAAATGGAAGAAGAGATTGTGGTCAGAGAGAAATTTGAGGTTTCAAGATCATGAAGGTGGATCAGAGGGAGAGGTCAAATGAAATATCTGATAAAAGTGTTGAAAAAAGTACAATGTAAATTGTGACTATTCCTGTGAGTAGCTGAGGCAAAGGAATTTGAGGAAACATGAGCTATTTTGGTCCAGTGGAAGCCAGGTTGATTTTGGAGGAGAATCAATATATTTAAGTTCCTAAATAATACAAGATTAGGGACTGAGATGGAAAGGAACATTGAGCCACCGATGTGCCTTGAACTCCTTGAGAAAGGAAGGCTGGGTGGAAACCAGATGTCAGCAACAAGTATTTAGAAAGGGTCATGACCTGGAATGGCTAAGAGAATGCCTCCCTCTCATACAACTTGTGTGACCTGGGTCTAAGTGTCCTCATCTGTAAAATGGGTACCCTCTTAGTGCTGGACACGGTGATACAGATAGATGGAAGCTCCAAGGTGGGGAGATGCTGGTCCTGGTAGCTCCAGGAATTAGCACCTGGTAGCAAGCACTATGACAGCTCCTCCTCTTGGTTTTGGGTGGTGGTAAGGGTGATTTCCCCCAGACCTCCATCAAAAAAAAAAAAATATCTTGACAAGAAAAAGCAACCAGCTTTTGAGAGGATGTCAAGGAATAAGGGATCAGGTATTGATCAGCTCCAGAAGTGGAAAGAGCAAGAGAGGAAGGATCGAAGATGAAAGTGAACATGTTAATGATAGAGGGGCATTCCAGAGAGCACAGTGGGAGTAAAGGAATATTTGTAAATCTTAAAGCTCCATATAATGTAATAATAGCTACTATTTACATAGTGCTTACTATGTGCTAGGCACTGTGTTAAATACATGCTGTCTTAGCTACTATCAAATATTTGAAACAAACTTGAGAAATGGAGTATTTACAAAGGTATATTTATTAGCATATTGTTAATGGACTTACAGACTTTGTCCTTGCCCGTATGTGTGAGAGACATTGTTACCATTACACATTCATAAATGACTAGCAATGAAATTTGTGCCGAAGATGTATTTCCCCATTAGAAATTTTATCGATTTCAAATTATCTCCTTAGGCTTTCTTCTTTGATGCTAAAGAAAGATTGTGGAATGTCTAAACTACATTAGCAGTAGCAGTTCACCAAAGTGCACCTGAAAGGATTCTAAAACAGATTATCTGAGATTCCATGAAATTCATGCTTGGAGTGGGGAAAAAAAATCCTTTATTATTGCAATCCTTTGAAAACATCTTTCAATCTGAATTGGCACTAGAATGTAACAGCTTTAATTTGGTTTTAATTGTTTTGGGAGGTGAGTCATTTGTGGACTTGCCGTTTCCTGCAAAATAAATCACTCTCTGATAGATCCATCACCCAATTCATGCTTTGAATAAAATTGAACAGATGTAATCATTTATTAGTCCATGGTAACTCATCCAGACAGTTTCATTTTGTGTGAATTTTATCCAAATCCTTCTATATTACCTTCATAAAGATTCTGTCACATTTGCTATAGCCCTTTCTATGGGATTCCCTCCCCCACCCAAGTTTTCTTTTCTTTCTTTTTAAATACATCATAGGAAACAGTCCTCTCTTTATTTTCTAACTCAATGTTGGATACTGACTTTTGCCTCTCATTGACCAGTGCAATTACTTGTCTTTTTCAATCCCAGAGGAATTCTCTCCAAATGATGTAGGCTGAGGCTGCAAACTTGATTTGTCTTCATCCTTGAACTAATTCTCTGACTCATTAAGTTTTTAAATGACTTTGCTTCTTGATACTTAGATCACGGCTCAGAATTGATTTTTTTTCCCCTCCGTGCCCTGATCAGTAGTAGTGATGATGGCAAATGGCAAAGAATGATAGAATATGGAAGAGAGTCTGATTCCCTAGAGGGTCCCTGATCCATCTGATGAGTTTCCTACAACCACCTCGATGAGATTACAGTGCTTAGACATCTGTCTGAAAGGGATCTCTCATGGAAACCTGTGTCCAAACACTGCAGAGATTTTAATACCTTTGACTCTTTCGGAGCCTGCTGCAGCCTCAGAAATAATTGGAGACCCAGTCAAAATGGAGAGGATGGATGCTTGTTAGCAGAGACGCTCTTTCCTAATGTCTATAAAAGTACACAATTGCAACCTTGGATTCATCTTTTCCCTCCTGCCTTCTCTCTGTTGGACATCCAGATCAAAGTATAATGAGCATAATGAGATTTCTTCTCTGCACCCTGAAGCAAAAGCATACGCAGAAGCAAAGCTGGCCAAGTTAGCCCAAGTGGCCTTGGAAGGGAGGTCAACAGACTTCAAATAAATGGCAGTGCACCTTCTGTCTTCTTGTTTCTATTTCTGAGCACAGGTCAGAGACTAAAGCTATCAAGGCCATGGCTGTTTCCATGTACTGGAGTTATCACAAGGGTAATTCTAAATTCAAAAACTCCCCAATTTTGGAGTTTTCAGACTATCTAGAGTAGAACACAGAGGGAGAGATTTTCTCAAAAGCATCTTCCTTGAAGGAAGAAAATTCTTAATAGGAATTCCCAATCTAGAAACCAAAAGGTTCAAGCCATGTCAAGGAACCAATGGCTTCCTTCCCAACCTACCTTGTATTGAACTACCTTGTTATTTATTCTTTTTATTTCTTTTGCAAATATCTATCCATGCACTTGTTTCTACTTTTAGAATGTAAGCTCCCTGAGGGTAAGATCTGTATTCTTAACAGACTGTCAGTAGCACAGTGTCAAGCAGGTACTAAATGTGGTAAATACTTACTGACTAACCTATAAAGTACTGGAGCTCACAAAAGAGACTCGACTAAGAGACATCTATGTCACTTGCATAGAGATGACCATGAAAGCCACGGGAGCTGGTTAGCAAGACAGAAAATATAGAGATGAGGGTATGGGGTGGAACCTTGCCATAATCCAGAGTTTGAGAACCTGATATAGAACAATGAATTAAGGGGAAAAATGTATTTAGCACTTAATCACTGGGGAAATGGGAAGGAAAATAAGACACTAAGGCTATTCTTAAGGAAGTCACATTTTAATAAAGAAGACAGTACAAAGGAGGGTGGGCAGAAGGGCAACTAAGAGAGGTGTCACTTACAAAAACCTAAAGTGGAGAGAGTACGCAGGAATACTCAACAGGGATGCTAGAGAGATCAAGAAGGATGAGTCCTGGCTAGTTAAGAGTTCATTGGTAATTGTAATATAAGAATATCCTTGATCTTGATCACCTCAATATTCCACTTCCTTATTCATGAACCTGGGAGCTCCCTTATCTGCATGCATAATTTAAGGCTATGACCTGGGTCCATGAGGACGTTTTAAAAATGTTTTGATAACTATTTCAATATGATGTTTCTTTTGTGATCACATGTATTTTCTTCTATGCACTTCATTCTGAGAAAAGGTCCATAGGATTCACCAGCCTAGGTGAGAAAAAGAATTCTTATTCTGTGCTATCTAACTTGATCTCATCAGTTCCAATAGGTTCAGTTATCTCTAAGAAGATAATTTTTAGCTCTACATAACCAATCCCAATTTCTCTGTTGAGGTACACAGAATCAACTTATTTTGGACATCTTCAATTGACCGTCTCAAAGGCATCTCAGACTCAACATGTCCCAAACTGAACTCATGGCTTCCCCCACTGCCCCCTTCCACTTCCTCACTTTCCCAATTCTGTTGTGGCTCACCACCACATACCCAGCTGGGCTCACCAACTAAGTTTCATCCCCAGCTTCTCCCTCTCACAAAACTGTATTTACTGCCAACTTTTATCAGCTCTACCTCCCAATCTCTTGAATACATTTGTCTTTCCATTCACAAAACCAGCCCGGTGCAGGCCCTCATCACTTCACATCTGGAGTATTATAATTGTTTGGAGGTCAGTTTTATTGTCCCCAATCCTCTATTCTAATCCACTCAGTCCAAAAGGTGATTTTATCTTTAGGGTAGGTATTGCCAGATTACCCCCCACCCTTCTTTCCAATTCACTAGCTGTTATGCCTTATTACCTCCAGTATCAAATAAAAAAAAAAAAAAAATTCACATTTAAAGCCCTTTATACAATTTGGCTTCTATTTTAGTCTTCTTACACTTTACTCTTTCCCACATATTCTCTGATCTAACTACACTGGCAATTTTTAGACACCATGTTTTTTCACTGTCAGTTCCCCATAAATGAAATGCTTTCCCTTCTCCTAGCTTCCTTATCCTCTTTCATGATCCAGATAAAAACCATCTTCAAAGAAGCCTTTCCTAGTACCTCTCCTTACCCCCCAGCTAGTGCCTTATCTTTAAGACAATCTTCCTAGGACTAGTTTGCCTCTGGTATAAATGTAACTATTTGCATGCTGATTCCCTCTTTGGAACATAAGCTCCTAGAGGGCAGAAACTGTTTTCCTTTTATTTGCATCTCCTATATTTAATATTAAATTAAATATGTGCATCCCCTATATTTAATTATATTTAATGGCATACAGCAAGCATTTATTAAATGCCTATCAGTATTCAGTGGCTCATTGAATAAAATTATCTGCATTAAATTTGTCAGATGTGTAGTTTTAATGGATATCTGGAAAACATTCTCAGAGGTTCAATTTTGTTCTAGCAGTTGAAAAGAATTAAACAGTAGGATTCTGCATTGTGCACTCCAAGGGCCGTGGGACCTTCCCATCTGCTTTGCAAATTTTATTTCCCCTATTATGATGTGGGCTCTCAGGTTGAAAGGTTTTCTGTGTGTACTGCCAGCACACAGACACAGCGCTTTGCATACAGTAAGTGCTTAATGCTTATTTTTGAAACAAAGATGTGTTCTGCAGTAGCAGAGACTGGGAAAACCTGCTTGCTGCCTCCTCACGATTTCATTGAGTATTTTAAAACTAGACATAGAGCATCTTTACAAAGCAACCATATGAACAGTACTTGCTGATATTATATTGTTTTCTTTTCAGGAGCGGGGGGGAATTTTTTTTTTCTTTTGCAATCTTCCCCTTTTCAAGAGTTCTTGCCTATCAATTTTCTGATTGCCTTTAACAGTGGATTGCTTCCACTAGAGATTTCCTTTTTGGTTAAATACAGCCATTCCTCCCCGCCCCCCCCCCCCCCATTTCAAGAGTCATTTGTTAGTTTCTTACTTCCTGTACTGAGATAATGGAGTTCAAATGTGACAGGTTTCTTTGTTGCTCCTGATGGAAATAGATTAATACATTTTAGTCATCAGGCTTTTGTGTGTTTGCTTTCCTCAAGCGTCATCTGCAAATGTTCTGGATGGTCAAATGTGGTAAGATGCCATGGTAATAACACTAAAGGTGAATTTTCTCCCTTAACCCAGTGACTATAGTTTAATAAAGCTTCTAACTAATATGTTTATGTCCTATTAAAATTTCCAAGAAAAATATTGCACTTTATTATAGGACATTAGGTAGAAGTGAAGACTTCTCCTTCATAATTAAAGCTAAGAGGACTCACAAGGCCAAATATTTAGAGCCAGAAAACATGCTAAATAATTATCTAGTCATTTTTTAGATGAAGAGATGAGATTGATAGAATAAATAATTTGCTCCAGTCACACAAGCAGGAAGTGATGGAGGCAGCTGAGATTTAAGTCTAGTTCTTCCTTTTGGACCATGTTAGCAAAAAGAAACTCTGCAAACGTTTCCTAGTATTATCTTTAAAAAAGAATTTCTTTTTATACATCACTAAAATTTCCTCCATTATTTTTCTTTCCCTGAGCAATCCTTTATAACAAACAATATTTCTTAAAGGCAAAAAAGGGGATAAAAACCAAAATTGAAATATTAGTCAAAAGAGTGACAATATACACAACATAACACATTTGTGGACTTCCCAACTCTGTATACAGTGTTTTCTCACATCTCTTCTTTGTAATTCCATATCATTTGCTTTTGGTTTTTATTTTTGGACGGTTGTTTTAATAACTGTGTATATTGTCTTCTTGGTTTGCATCAGTTCTTACAGATCTTTCCATGTTCCTGTGTATTCATCATATTACAACACAGTAGTATTTCATTATATTGATACACCTCTGAACTGTTATTCTTTAAAAATTTCTTAAATGTAGATTTATTATATACGTATTCTCTGAGGTTGAAACCAATAACCAAAGAAGTCTTAAAATCTGCTCAACATATTTTGAGTTTGCCCAGGGAAGCAATTCTATAAAACTAATCTGAACAGAGATAGATTGAAGCCACTTAAAAGGGGCCTTGTATTAAGATAGGTGTTAACAGTAGTAAATCTATTCCATTTCTATAATGAAAAAGCAACTCTGAGACTAGATCAGTGATGTTGAACTCAGATAAAAACAGAGGACAGAGTACTGATTTTGAAAACCTCAAATTAACATTATGTTGTACTGTATATTTATTTTGTTTAAACATTTCCCAATTACATTTTATTCTGCTTCTTCATGGTTGACTGGGGAGTTCTGCAGAACAATAGAGTCTGACACCTCCAATCTAGACTGCTTTTTTTGGTGATTTTAGAGACAATAGAGAATATATTCTGAACTGTTATAGGGCTAGTTTTTAAGTCTTTTAATTACAACTTTAAATTATTTGATATATTTAAAACCTGCATTTCAGTATTTTGAAACATAAAAGCACCATAAAACATGTAAAGTATGAATAATAATGGCAACCGTTAGATGTTTCTGAATAGCACGGTGGTTCTGGGAATTTTGTTAAAAATAAGGTGTGAGTACATTTTAAGGCTTGTTAAAATATATATAGGGAAATGTGTCATTCAAGCAGGAAAAAAAAAAAGCATTAAAATAATCCCTGAAGAATTTCACATTGAGACAAGAGATGGATGGAAAACTTTTTAATTCTACTTCAGTTTAATAAATGACATTTTTTTTTTTTTAAGCTCTTTCACTGTAGCAAAGCCAAACACCAAAAAAAAATACACCAAACATCGGATCTACACAAGCCCTTGCGGGGTTTTCTGTGTGATCGTCACTAACGTGCACTTCTCTGAGTGTTTCACAGAATGCTACAAATGCTGCCTCTGTGCACAATGATGAAATGTTTTCTGCACTAGCATTCATCATAAACTACAATTTTCTATTAAAAGGGAAGCCGGGGCGTCACAAAAATGAAAAGGCCACTCCATGGAAGGCAATGTTTGAGGCACAGTAACTCATATTTGCATGTGACTTCTAGCCACTGCTTACAAAGAAGAGCACAGCATACAGACAAAGACCTGGTCATCCTTTCCTTATTCACCTCCCTAATTTTAAAGCCTATGGTATGTCAATTATAACAAATCTAGCATTTGCGTAATTAATTACAAGTTTGTTACAAAACGTCTCATCATGGTAATAACCAGAGTGAGAATACATTAAAAGGGACTCTTTGTACAGTTGGCCAACTTGTTTTAAATTGTGTGTGTGATGTGGACGCTTTCAATTCAAAGTAGAAAGTACTTAATGTCATACAGTAAAGAATTAATTGCTCAAAGATGACCAAAGGTTACAATAATCAGTACTGCAAAATTCACTTAAGAAAATAAATGACAAAACTGAAAGCACATTTTAGATACGTTCTAATTTTTCACTGAGGAATTCTTCTACACTATCCGTGTTCCACTTGAGGATGCTTAGTTCTTCAGCAATGTTCCCACTGTCATCCAACAGCTTTAGCACAGGGTCTGAACCAAGAACATACTGCACAAAAGAGAATGATCATCAATTTCTGACACAGAGATTCTTGTCCCCACTTTCCCATCCCAATCCCGAATGTACAATTAAATGTAGCCAAAGTTAATTTTTCATAAATGTTAAATATATAAACAATCGTGACATCAATGCAGATATTCCTCAAAGGAACTTTTGGATTAACCCAGGATAAAAATGCCCTTTCAATTCACTTAGGAATTTGACTTTGCAGTGGCTGCTGTGTTATACGCTAAGTGATCAGCTTCTTACAGTTCAAATGTTGTACTGTGATTTCGTGCCGCTTTATATCTGATAGTTTAAAAAATTGCCAGTTTCTAAGACACGTTTACTTTGTGCCATGACATGAATGAAACCTTTCAATAAAGGGCTTGGTGCCTGTTGTGTGAAAAGCCTGATGCAAGGAGTGAATGAGACACAAAGTTTGGAAAGGTTGGGATCCCTCTCCTCAAGACTCTGATGTGGTGATGAGGTACTTACTTCAACAACCACCATCATGGCCTTTCCCACCTTCTTAAAGTTATTGGTTATTCCTACAGGGAGGATTAACCCAGTACTCTGGAGACTTTCTTCTGATTCTTTTTAGTCTTTCAAGAGAACCACTGTACTGCTCGGCTGTCAACCAAGCTGTAGCCTCTCCTCGATATACCACTTACAGATCTCCTTTATAGATAATGCATTCTCTCTCATGGAAGTTATGACACAATTTTAATTCACTTTCTAAGTGATAATATCGTATCTGAGATGTCAAATATGACAGACTATTTAACATATTATGTAAATGATAATTATTATAACCACTTGGATAAATATACATCAGAAGATAAAATACTGACATGTCTACTGATATATTTTTAAAATGTAAAACTGAATTGCAAGACTTAAATCCCCTTAAAATTACAGATTAAAATTTTTTTGAATGAGTTTCAGTTGCAACTGTTAGGAGAACTAATTGATTGCCATCTCGTTCAATCTTGCTGTTTTTGGCAGTCTGCTAGACAAATTCTCTAGGTCACTGTCATCCTTTTGTCCTACTTGTTCTATTGAAATTCAGACAAAGAGTATGTATCAAGTAGACTATGTAAGAATATATAATTGAGACAAAGATGATTATTTTAATCAATTGTTGTCAGCTGTACGATGAAATGGTCATCAGCTGATTTCAAAAGGGATCGCTTTTTCTTTTACAGATCCTTACTGAAAATGAAGTCAGATGAAATATCCCTATCTGAAACAGGACAAATTGTATACATAAGAAAATGGCAGCATAATGTCTGTCTAAATTCCAATAGGAAACTCATTGACAGGGCAATGACAGTGCCTTATCACAATCTGGCTAACAGATTGCCAAGAACAGCAGTACTGAACAAGCTGGCAAAGGAAGTGCCTCTGTAACAAGAGTTCAGACCCTTCAGCATCATTTTTTAAAAATTTGCACTTTTTTTTTTTTTAAATGTCTGTTATTTTGAGTCATCCTTTAAAAAACTAAAGTGATCCATGGGTCCACAATGGACTCAGGTGTCAGTTTGAATTTCAGATGGATCTATAAAGTTCCTAACAATTTCCTTGTTCTTGAGGAAGTACAACCATTTTACCAAGTCTATCAACAATTCAGAAGGGTTTCCTGAAATTGAAACCCCTCCTCCCCGGGCAAGATAATTTGGACAAAGTTCCAAAATCAGTGGGAAAACGAAGCAACTAATAATGTGATTCTCTCAAAGTTAAAGCCATTTTAAAGCCATAGAACTGGCTGAGCCATGCTGAAGAAGGAGCTATGTTAGCAATTCCTACTGAATTTTCCTAGCAAGTCACTTCTTTGACAGTTTTTCAAATGTTTGCTGGAATCCTGTCCATAAATCCTTTTGTGAGATTGCTTGTCCTGACAACTAAATGGACCCACAGTGAAAGGTGGCTGTCTTACATGGTTAGTCCAACTCCATAATTTTGCCAATGAGGAAACTAATGCTCAGAGAAATGACTAACCTACGGAGAATACAAATCTGGGGGTTTTCAGCACAAAAACATTGTTTTGTTTTGTTTTAATCAAATTTTTAAAAGAGTGTTTAAGTTGTTCACAAAGCCAACTTTAGGGATTTAAAAGCAGCTTTTTTAGTATTATGGGAGAAGGGTGTTCTATTTTAAAGCTGTGACTGGTCAAAGACAAGACTCATCTACGAATCATGTGCATGAACTTCCCTTATGACATTATTCTGCAGCGCTCACATGGAGAGTAGGGTCTGGATGTGTTCTTTCAAAGGTACAGAAAAATCCCTATTGCTACCAGCTGGCACATTCTCTACAACTGAATGTTATCAGCTACTTGCCTACAGCACAGAGAGGTTATGCATTTTGCCGATGGTCCCATGGCCAGCATTGATAAGATGAAGCAAGGACCTGAATCTAGGCTTTTTTGGCTTTGTAAGTCATTACATGCTACTTTTCAACAAGTCAATCTGAAGTTTTTTGAGGGACCTACCAGATTACTGATACCCTGTCTGTAGGTTTTAGCTGTAGCAAATTTATTTCTCCTTCCAGTTTTAACTGATCAATTACTCCTATCAACATTAATTAGTTACAATTAGTAATGCCCTCAGGAAATTGGATCTAATTTTAAGGGAATTGAATAAACATAATTTATTGTTTCAATAAGTAAAATGGTATTCTTAATGATATATTTTCTGCCTTTCCCGCCTCCTTAGTCAAAATCAGTAAAAATTTCTCACCTTGATTTGTAGTCCCCTGAACAGCTTAGGTTTGTCACTCTTGACAAAAGCTAAAAAAAAAAAATAAAAATAAAAAATAAAATAAAATAAAATGCAAATTTGCTTTTAGGACATATTCAGATACAGAACAGATTAATAACATTAATAAATATCATTAGACTATACAGACTTTTAGATTGTACATTGTATTGGATTTACTTAGTAGTGTTAGGTTTGTGGATTTAATACTAACCAAAGTTAAAACGTTGCTATTCTATGGACTTACATAAAATTCTTGATTATAATCTATCTTTATCTACTTAGCTTAAATGACCATATAGTCATCTTACAAACTTCTTTTGTGGTGCAGAATTAGGCAGACACGGCATTTAATGAATAATCAAGAACATTTTATGAATTTATCACATGAAAATTATTTTGATTCTCATAATTCAGGGCACCAAGTTGTAGAAATACTGTGATGCTTATATTACAGACATGAGGAAGCTTGAGAGGTAAGAGAACCCCAGAATCTTGGATGTGATCTCAGCCCATCCACGAATAAGAATCCTGCTTACAAAATGCCCAGCAAGGCCACCTAGCTTGGCTTGCAGGTCACCAGTGAAAGTAAAAACAAGGCAGTCTGTGGGTAGGTTCTGGCTGATCATACATTTAGAGCTGGAAGCGACCTCAGAAACCATCCAACTCCCTCACTTTACAGATAAGGAACCTGAGGTCTACAGAGATAAGTGACTCTCCCAAAGTGACGAGCACACACAGAGGAAGGACTTGAACCTAGGGCTTGTGACTGTAGAGACAGAGCTTTTTCCATGGTTACATAACAGCTTCAAGGCTGCCCCTTTGTTTGATCTCATGTCCCCTTCCCATGATGACAACTTGTCCCAGTGAACAGAGCTATGGGGTCTCCCACATCCTCCCCTGTCCCGACTGAACACTCCCAGTCGATGGCAGGATCCCAAGGATCTCAGCTGTTCGCCTCTCGAACCTCTTCCTTCTAATTGCTGACTTTGGTAAAAAGTGGTGCTCCAAATTTTACATAACCATCCAGATGTGTCTGACTGCATGACAACCTCTTGGCTCCTGGACAGCAGGACTCCCTAAAGGCATTTTTCAGATAGCTGTGGACTCAAACTGGGCTTCCATTCTACTAATGTATGTCCAGATCTTTTCTAAATAAACTGCTTTCTGGCTACAATTCCCGTGTCCTATCCTTGTGAATTCAAATAGAAAACTGTATTTATTCCTATTAAATTTCACCTTGCTTGGCCCCATGTTCTGGTCTGTCAACATCTTTTTGAATCCTGATTTTGTCATGCGGTATGTTAGCTATCTCTTCTAGCTTTGCATAATCTGCAAATTTGATAGAGCACATCCTCAATGCCTTTTCCACGTCATTGATAAAAACTTTAAATGAAATAGGCCATTACTATTCCTGTTGCACTCTTCCTTCTACAGTAACCTCAAAGCACTGATAATTACTCTGAATTCTATCTTTCCAATATGTTTGGAACTCACTTTTGTAGGCTACTGTATTTTACATCGCTCCATTTTCCCAAAGATTAACTTAACCAAAGTTATAAACTTAATGAGTGACAGGAATGGCTTCTGAACTTAAAGTCTTCTTCTAGGTCAGCATACATCCCACCATTCCATGCTGTTTCAACCTCAAACTGCTGGAATTTACTTCTTTAAGAGCAATGTTCACTTTTTCTTCTGGACATCTTATCATATCTTCTATGACTTGCTATTACATGTCCTCATGGATCGGAGTAACAAGGAGCTTTGTATAAGTCATCTAGTTCAGGTTTCCATACCACACAGATATTCCTTTTCCAACACTTTTGGCAACAAAAAGCTAGTAATCTGACAAGATACTCCATTTCACTTGTGTAAAGCTACATGTTAAAAACATTTCTCTTTACACTGGCCAAGTGACCTCCCTGTAATTCAACCTATTGTTTCTACTTTTGTGCTGCAGATTTAACAGAGGATGTCCCTTCAATACTCAGCGTCTCCCCTTCTCCTCCCTCCCCCAACTCAAAGTCTTCCCTTTTCTAGGCTAACCACCCCCACAGATCCTTCAACTATTTCTCATATGACCTTGTTTTGGGACCACTCATTCCCATAATTTTCTCATCTGCTTTTTTGGACATGGCGTAATTTGTCAATGGTCTTATTGTGGTGACCTGAACTGATGTGGCCAGTCACTGCAGAAGACAGTGGGACTATTAATGTCCACGATCAGGGAGTCCTAGGCCGTTAACAATGCAGCTTAAAATGGAATTGGCTTTTTGTTTTTTGGCAGCCACAGCACTGTTGACTCATATTGAACTTGAAGGCCATGAAAATGTCTAAATCTTTTTCATATTAATGGCTGTTAAGCCAGCTCTCCCTCATCTTCTGTTCATGATTAGTGGACCTATGTGAAATTTATTTATTACTATTTAATTTCAAATGATTTGTACTCACTTCCCCAATTACCAAGATTATTTCTGAACCACAATTTTGTTATCCAATAATCATTAGATAAATTTTCCCGTTTTATGTTATCTGAATAGAATACTGGCCTTAGAATAAGGAGACCTGAGTTAAAACCTGGCCATTTACTAGTTGTGTTTCCATTTGCAAAATGGAGATAATAATAGCACCTATCTTCCAGGGTTATTACAAAAATAAAATGAGATACCTAAACATTACTTTGTAAATCTTAAAAACTGCTTATTATATATATTATTATTAATAATCTTCATATCTGCATCCAACTAAGTGATAAATTCATTGAAGTAAATAATTATCCAGCTTTATCTCACAGCTCCTTGAAATAAAACCTTCCTTTAAATTTAAAATGCTTTTTGACTTTTTCTTATTGTCAAAAGCAGGACTACCCCTATTTTATTCACAGTACAGTAGCTTTACTTTAGTTCTGGTTTGGTACAATCTGGATCCAATTCAAGATTAGTAAATACTACTAGCCATGGAGGTGAATAAAGCAAGGTCCAGTGGATGTTGGGAATTAGTGAGTAATAGTCACTGCAATATTTTTAGAACTGGGTTTATCACTTAATTTTAACTATGGCTCTGGTCCGAGTAGGAACATTATGTCAGAAATCACTATCATGACCAGAAAACTGCATCCTCCCAAAGATTCACAGAAATGAAGTGTTATGTTGTTGTGAAATATCAGCTGCAATTAAAAAAAAAAAAAAAATCACTGGACTCTAAATACATTTTATTACTGAACACAGCATTTACTGCATTTTAGTTTTTAATATAAACATCAGGATTTAGGAGACAAAAATTCCCATATTTCATGGCAAAATAATAAGCAAAATCTCACAGAGAACGCATTGAAAAACAAAAACTTTTTATGAGACAGAATAGTGGAATTACGTATGCTTTGAGTGATATCTGATCTAATAGTCACACGTTCCCATACTGTAATCAAATTTCCTTGTGCTTTGTCTCTGTGGGTACTAATCTCCAAATTTGTAAAGTAGCAAAGAAAAGGACTCTTGAGATTTATGACCCCTTTCAAATATATTTTAAAAGTAGAATTTTGAAAAAAATTAGCTATAAAAAGCTCTTCTACTAGCAAATTGTGCCCCAAAGGTAATCAAGTAATTATTTTCTCGTGTACTTTATGCAGTTTTAAAAAAACTGATCAATGACATTAGTACAACAGTCTCTCAAAAGGAGATTAATTTGATCATCTATTTTTGAAAGATGTTCTTCTATCAATTATTCCAGCTACTTGACAGTTATACAG
Source organism: Sminthopsis crassicaudata (assembly GCF_048593235.1). NCBI lineage: Eukaryota > Metazoa > Chordata > Mammalia > Dasyuromorphia > Dasyuridae > Sminthopsis > Sminthopsis crassicaudata. The sequence goes on along the minus strand of NC_133620.1, from coordinate 37,717,515 downwards.
GCAGCACTGTCAATAATACGTTGATGTACTCAGATATAGAAATGATGAAAGACAAGATAAAATACTCATGACTTTTTGTACTTCTATGATTCTTATCACAATATAATTTGTGGCATTCTCAGGGGAATACAAGAGTTGGCAAGTATTACACAATCCTCATCTCTCACTGGACAGTATTTTTTTTTTTTGGGGGGGGGAAATCTTAACTTTTAGAGACTCTCAAGTTTGCTACTGGTAAAAGAGAAGTAAAACTTTAAGTCAAAAGGTTGAAAATATTTTTTTAAAGATTGTACTGCTGCCAAATGAAAACTAATAAAAAAAAGTTTGTTTTAAAGGAAACCATAATAGAGCAGTAGTTCAATAATATTTAAAAATACAAAATCTGGTTATAATTTTGGATTCATTTAGATTTCTAAAACTAAAGGCACATAATACAATGTGTTGAAAATTTATCAGTGAAATAAGCTATGAAAAGGTGTGCTTGGAAGTTCTATTGAATTTGACATGGTCTAGATGAGTGGAATATAAACATGGGAATAAAAATGTGCTATGTTGCAAAGAGTGAAAAAAAGTGCTTTGTATCAAGAAGGACATGGCAACAATAATAGAAAAAAGAAAAAGAAACACCCATAAAAGCTTTTCTTTGGTAGTCTTATTCTGCCACTAAGTTGGTCATCTAATCTCAGTTTCTCACATGTGTAAAATACAGGGATTGCCTTCAGTGATCTCTAAAGTTGTTCTCATTTATTATAATTAAGTCATCTTGAGTCAAAACAAAACCCAACTGAAATGGTAGGGGAAAGTTTTCTTTCCCAATACTTTTCTTTTCTGCCACTGTCAAAGAATGTTAAGTTTAACTTAATATAAATAATCTTATATTTCAAACACTACCTGTACAACTTCTATTGTCATCACCATCACCACTGTTACCACCAATCTCTTAAAGATAAAGCCAAAAATTCTTCTCTTTCAAGCAGTAGTGTTTGGTTAATGAAAATACTTCAGTGGCACTACCACTTATATGGATGAATGTGGTTAAAAACCAGTTTAATTTTTTATCCCCTTCTGGGACAGCTGATCCACCAATAAGTACCTAATTACAGAAGGGCATATTATTTTTAATCAAAGATTGTATCAAATATTTAAGAAAAGGAAGCATTACTGGCAGATAACAAAATGAGTAGAAGTATCTGCATGTGAGATGGAGACTTCTAGTATTTTCAGTTGTTTTTAAGTGGTTAACCTAATTATTGCTAAAATTAACCATATTAAAATACATCTTGCCTTGTAGAACTTGCTTAATTTCCTTTTGGCATGCATCAGTAAGGCGACAATTCTAACTGAGGAATTCAAAGAACATTTACATGTTTGGAAAAAATTTTTGAAGACTTTAATAATTTTCATTTATAGGAGAATTCATACTTCATTAGAGTGACAGAAAAAATGCTTGAAATTAACATTAAAAAAAAAAACAAGTGTTCAATTGCATAATTATATGCAAATGAAGCTGTGATTTAGGTACAGAAAAAGTTCCCTCACCTATACCCTCTATGGATACACTTATGTAAACTTAAGGCACTAAGAGGTTAACTGAGAGGCCCTGGCTCCACAGCCAGTAAGTAACAGGAAGGATTTGACTAAACATTCCTGACTCAGAAGCACAACTGCCTCTCACTTAAAGGCACATGTGAAACATTATCAAATACTAATATTCATAATCCACACTTAAAAAGATTTTAAAGAATGAATACCAGCATCTATTGAAGAAGCTATTATAATAGACATAATATTTTTTAAATAGTGGGACTAACTACTTTGAAATAAAAGTTTCCAAACCTAGTGAAAATAGAAAATCCTGGAATACTAAAAGATTCATATAACAAATTATTAAGTGGAAATCAATACAAACAGAAAGCAAAGGTCTTCAAGTGGGCAAAAAGTCTCAAGAATAAGAATGATTAATGAAGACCATCATCTTGAAAGTTGAGATAAATATCCTCAATCCCACTTAATTTTAGCTGACTTCACTTGTTGGTGAGTTATTTATAATAACTTCTTATAATCTGCTTGTACATTTTGTTTGCATTTTGTTCCACCACTGGATTGTAGGCTCTAAGAGTAACGATTGCCTTTTGCCTTTCTCTGCATTCTCAGTACTTAAGACATATAGTAGATGCTTAATAAATGCTTAATGACTGATGAGAAAAGTCAAGATGTAAAATGGCAGTACCATTTGACATTTAAATTATCTGAAGAACAGAAAAATCATGCAAAGTAATTTTTTTTTTGGTGGGGGAGGGTTAAGGAGAAGCAGCAGAGCTTAAAGCTTTTATGTTTTAGAATCCATTAAATAAAAACACAAACTTAATCCAATATGCAATGTGACTTGCAATGATTTAGATTTGCATATGAAATCCCCCCAAATCATCTTTGTTAACTGTCCAACAACAGGACCAATAAGGTTTAAAAGTCAGGTTTGGATACAACAAGATTATTTTGTGGCCTCTTTTGGCCTAGATTTTTTTTTTTTTTTACTGTAACCCCATTGCATTTTGTCCAACTCTTCTAAAATGTTGTCCTTTGCAAAGTCAGAATACAGTTCTACCTCTATCCTCCTGAGTTTTCTAGATGAAGAATAATTCGATTTTATTAAACTTAAGTGTACTATGTTTCATTCATTGTGATAGGCAAAAGTCCCTGACCAAAAGTTTGTGTATGTCTCTCCCCTGACCCCTGACCTTCTTTATGGAAGGCCCTTCTGACAATTCTGGCCTACAACAAATTGAAAGGAAATGTTCGTGGGCCCAAGGCTGTTGTAATACATATGTATTGTGTTAACCAGTTGCATGGCCGAACCTATTACTATTACTTTGTTAGATTTAGGAGACAAAAATGAGCAATATTTTATTCAACAGTATTCTAGGTCAGCAACAAAATGTATCTGCTCAATTATATAACATAGTGAACTCAGAAATTAATCCTGTCATTGTATAAAAAGGAAAAAGGACACTGAGTACTAAGCAGGAATGAAACTACCATAAAAATATATAATTAGCACACTTAAGTATTCAGGAACATCTAAAAATCTTGGCATTTTGCAAATAGTAGTAGAACAGGTAAGCTTAGCTCTGTAAATTATACTTAAAAGTGATCAGAAGGAAAGCAGCAGAAAACCCTGAGACCTTTTGCAGTTCAAATGTGCCCTTATTTGAAAAAGTAAAAATATTCATATTTTCACATAAGTTGCTTTCTTCCAAATGACTATCTTTTGTAGTTCACTACTTGTGATTTTCTCTCTTAAAAGAGAGTATCCTTTTAGTATCCAAACTCAAACAGGAACAAAATTCCTGTTTGCACAAAGGAATCTTACAAAAGAAATGCACAAAGGATTTTACTGGGCACACACAAAATGGCCCCTGCCTCTAAGGAGCTTGCCTCCTCTTGGGAGAGGGCACAACATGGGCACAAATACACACAACAAGAAAGTAGAGGAGAAAGAGCCTTAGCATTTGGGGGAGTCAGCAGAGGTGGGAAAGGCTTCACAGCAGTGATCTCAGGCCCACCTTAAAAGCAACTAGAACTCTGAAATGTGAAGCTGGGGCTGGGGTATTAAATGTGAAGAACTGGCCAGGCCCTCAAGGGTGCCAAGGGGAATGTTGTGAAATGAAGGAGGGGGCTTTAAAAGCCACACAGGCAAAGAAGTTTGTGTTTGATCACAGGCAATTTGGAGCCACTGAAAGATTGTGAGCAGACTGTGTATGTCTTAGATATGTTATGGTAGTAAGTCTATGGAGGCTGCAGTAGAAAGAGAGACTATAAAATTCCCATTTATCTCTGGGGCATGTATATGTCATTTAAATGAATTCAAACATATGTCCTTTTTATAAAGCAAGAATTTAATCAGACTGGTTTCCAGATCATCAACAATATAAATGAATTGATTTGAGAAACGTATAAAATACACAGAACTTTTTATCTTAAAAATATTTATTTCTTTTGGGAATTATGTTATGAAAATGCTTATTTTAAATGATTTATTTAAGTCAAGAGACACCATGCCTTTGTGAATAAAAAGTAAGACTCTAAGCCAGGAATTCAATATGCTCCAACACTGCTCTCCATCCATTGCTCATCAGATGCTCAGTGCTTTCAGCATCTGTCTCAGACTTTAAGGAGCACACCTCTACAGGTCTGCTTTGGTTGATAAACCAATGCATAGGGAGCTCCCTATGAATTTATAGGTTTGAATTTAGTTCTTCTGTTACTATTTCACTTACCCTGGACTTGAGGGAACCGCCCCAGTTTTCATCCACATACTTCAAGAATAGCTCCCGCATATAGCTATAAGAGGAAAAACAGATATTTTATTGATAGAAAACATCACATGCATCTAAAACTGCACAAAAATCTGGAATCAACACTGTAAATACCTGTGGGGGATCAGCAGATATGCTGAATAGTTTTGACTGAGATAGTAAAAATCTGTCAGAGTTACCAATTTCTATGTTTATACTTCAAACCCTAGAGAGGGAAGACAATGTAGCCCTGACCAAAAAATACTGGACTTGGGAATAAAAAAAAAAAAAAAATCCTGATTCTGACATGAGCTGAGATACTTAGATGGATTCTAAGACTCCTTCTAGCTTTAAATTCACATACTTACAAGTATTCTGTGTTTATTTTACTTAGAAGCAACATATTATTTAAAAATAAATCCTTATTTTAAAAATTGAAAAGTTTCAAACTACTAGAATTATTTTTATAAATTAACAGAAAAAGCATTACAGGTGAAATATAACGAAATTCAGATATGTAAATCATTTTTACTGCAATGAAATTATGTTGAAAAGCATATGCTGCTAGAATTTATATTTCTATTCTGCAGGACCTCAAAAATGCCAATAATTATTCACAGAGTCTTAAAATAAATCAAGAATAAACAAATAAGGTAGCATTAAGCATTTATTTAAAAACCTTTCCCCCATCATACCTTTTCCCCAGATCTTGAACTTTTTTTCTCTTTTGCATTCATTCAAAATGAAATGAACAAATATAAAAAGCTCAGCTCATATATAATCTGGGACTAGAGAAGGCACAGGACTGTATTCAGGATTTATTACAACCAGATGAACAAAGTAGTATGCCTAGATACCATCTGCCATGGTTCAAAAATATCTTTTGTAACAGAGAACATTTGTTCTTACATTCATTGTCCCGGAGTTTTTGTAGTTATAATGATGTCAGAGGGCTTTCTTTTTCTCAATTTACCTTGGATGATATGAAGAGCAGCAGGGTGTAAATGGACAAGTGTTCCCCTTGATAATGGCTGTGCGAACCCATTACTTTAAGTCACTTCCCTTTTTAGCATCTCAGCTGTTATTACCCTGCCAACCCATCCTGATTTTACAATGAAGGAAACCAAGACCCAAAGAGAACAAATAATTTATTTAGTAAATGGGAGAACCCAAACACAGATCTGACAGCATCCCATTTTTTCTGTCGCACCAGACTACCCCCTCTTTATGTAGGTACTCTTATCTCATTAGCAGAATTTAAGCTTCTTAAGGACAAGGACTACTTTTTATTTTATTTCATGGGTACCTGGCAATGTTTAGTGAATTGAAGTAACACAAATATTTTATGGGATAGCTAAACAAATTACATATAATGATTTCTGGTCTGTGGGGGAAGAGGGATGACTAGGTGCTAGGTCCTGTCCATCTCCAAGATGACAGGACACTTTATCACTACACTCCCTACAGTATTGTTCAGTTTTAAAAAGAAATGTAGAAAGAACAGTGGCAGTTGTAACTGAAGAAGCTGTGGAAAATTAAGAAACCAAAAAGAATCTTCAGGGCAGAATAAAATTAACTTTAAAAACTATCAAAAACTACATAGAACATGAATATTTTAGTCTCCTGGGAAAGTTCTATTAAATGGGGAAAAAAAAATTGTCTATCAAGGACTCTAACTTGGTAAATTTTAGATCTTGGAAAACATTTTCCACACAAAGATAACAGAGAAAAAGCTAGGGTATGGTGACAATGATTATCTGGTCATCTCTTAGAGATTCCTATCTCAAAGCAGAAAATTTGATAAATCCTTGAATTGACAACTACTTTATCATTAAAACTGCAAATGAAGCAACACAGAGGAAATGAGACCTTGAACCTGACTTGGACCAATAATATTGAACCTGACTTGGAAATGGATGGTGAAATAAAAGGAAGGGAAAATTGGGAGGACATGACTATGCCACCGAAAATCTGTAATATTACAAGGAGAGGATTCCTGGACACAATCTGGTATGCATGGGCCCATCCACCTAAGGGATTCCAAAAACTTTGGAGAAAAGATAGGTAGAATCCCATGGCTTGACATAAGCCACATCCAGCATAATGCATTCAATTCTGGGTCCCACATTTTAAGACTGACAAAGCCATGTTATACCACTTTCAGAAGAAAAAAATTAGATGGCAAAGGGCCAAGAAAGCACAACATATAGTGCTCTGTTCAGAGAAATTAGAGCTGTTTATCTAAGAGCAGAGTACATGTTAGGGAGGGAGCAGGGGAATTTGCAATGGAAAGGTCTTCAAATTACTTTACTTATCCCAGGAAAAGAGAACTAGAAAAATTTCAGAAGGAAAGATTTTGGCTAAATATGATAAGAACAAACTTTTTAAATGGACACTTCTTACAAGGCTGTTGTAGAAAGATTCATGCTTTATGTGCTTCATGAAGGGGTTGGAGTTGTAGACTAGAGACTATCAGATTTTAGTTCTATATGTTATTTCCTTACTTAATTCAAGTTTTCTTAGACACTATTTTAAGAAGAGGTCAAACTTCATAATAGATATACATGGTATTAACTTGTATTTGGATATTCCAGAAACATTAACTTGTATCTTAAATGGACAGTTTGCTTATAAATTCATTGTTCAGGAGAAACGATTTGTTCTTCCAAGTTGCACAAAGAATTTAAATTAACTACAGATTGTAGCAATTTTCAAATGTCTTATAAAGCTTATTGAAACATTATTTTGATAAAAGCCCCAAACTACTGCATTCAACTGTTTCATATCAACAACATCACTGGCAACACCCTTTTAAAAAAAAAATAACAGTTAATTGAAATCCACATTGCTAGTAAATAATCTAGGCTTCAGGGTAACAAGTATGAAAGAGATACAAAAAGAGCAAACCCTAGAATTTCCTGGCTTTACTGAATTTCAACCTTAGTATTATTTTTTTTATACCACTCCTCATCAAAACCTTCATTTTTATCCTTTTTTGAAGAAACATACTAATGATAGAAAAATAGTAAAAATCAAGCCTTCACTTATATTCTCTTACTGCTCCCATTTTTTAGATTATTCAGTTGTTTTAGTTTCAGCCACTTTAGGACCCCATTTGGGATTTTCTTGGCTAAAATACTGGAGTGACTTGCATGAACCTCTTCGGGTAACATTTGCAGATGAGGAAATGGAGGTAAGCAGGGTTAAGTGACCAGCCTCGGGAAACATAGCTACTGTCTGGGGCTGGTATGAATTCAGGTCTGGTGATCTACCCAGGGGGCCACCTACCTACCTATAGATTTTAGAGTAGAGGATCCATTTTATACAGAATTACAGAAACTCAGAGTTGGAATGGGCCTATAGTCTATGACAATTCTAAATAATAAACCTCTAAATAGTAAATCAATTCAGTAAGCATCTCCGAGGTACCTACTATCACCTAGGTACTGTGCAATATGCTGGGAAATGTAGTAAGAAAAAAGAAAAAGACAAAGCACTTGAAATCCAATAGTGGAAAACAATGCAGGAAAGGAAGTTGGGAGAACACCAAGGAGTGAGCTGGAATCCAATTTTGCTTTCCAGGAAGACTTTGGGAGGAGTGGAGTGCTCTACCTTCCATTCCCCCAAACAGAGGTGAGAGGCTGAGGCATGTGTTGGAATGTCCCAGGCTTAAGTTAGCAGCTTTATAAGGACATCAGAAGAGGCCATATGAGGAATCCAGTGAAGGGAAGCCCACTACTTCCCAAAGTAGTGTGCTCTATTTTTAATACTGTAATTTGTTTTTACTTAAGACAGAACAGATTTGCTTCTCTGAAACTTCCTTTTTTCGCTCTAGTGTTGCTGGGGCAAGAAGAACCTGAAGATCACTGTAATGTATCCTTTAAATTCTGGATTTTCCAATCTCAACATTCTTATTTCCAGTAACTGAGGACTTATTGTCTAGATGTTCTGTTTCTCAATAACATCCCAGAACTGGACACAATAGATATTGCTTGACAGAATGCAGGGAGACAAGTCATACTGTATTTCCTGACCGCCGGATCACACTATTGACCAACACTGACCCTGGGGTCCACTGAAATTTTCACATTTTTTTCAAATGAACTGTTAAGAAACACAGTATGATTTTAAAAATATCCATTTTATACTGGTAAAGTCCTGTTTTTGAACCCAAGTTAAAGTTTGGCTGAGTATTCTAGCCATTAATACATTTTTCGATTCTCATCATCCAATATTTGATCTATGCTTCCTGTGTCACATGAAAGTTTGATAAGTGGCCATCTACTCTTTAATCAATCTTTTGAAAATATTTTAAACCTAATGCTAAATTAACTTCTTGTCCAACTTTCAGCTACTAATTTCTTCAATAAGAATCATTTTAGCAGCCAAAGATTATCAATAGGTGTGAATACAATTTTTTTCTTCCTAAACATGAAACACACACATACACACACACACACACACACACACACACACGTTTTCTCACTTTCTCAAAGACCACTGAAATTTACAGAAGTTTAAAAATTTGCCGAGTGTGTCACATGTATAATCATACTTAGCCTCATGGGATGCTGACATGGCCATGGCTATGTAATGACTAAGGTCAGAGATGGAATTTAAGCCAAGCACTTTATAAATGAGGGCCTTCTGTTTTGCTGTGTACAGACTGGTTCATGAACCCACCAGTATATTCCTAGAACTTAAAGTCTTCTCACCCTCACACACACCTTTTGTGATCTTTGCCAATTTTCCAGGTGTGAGGGAAAAACCTTAGAATTGTTTTCCTTAGTTTTCTGTTAGCTATGTTTTAGAGTTCACACAGTTGACAATTCTGAGAATTGTTTGTTCATATTTTTTGAATAGGGATTTTCTTAAGCAGATTTTTTTTTCTAAACATGTTCTTTTTCTTCACATATATATTTTAAAACTAACCTATATGTGCCTTTGTATTTCCACTCCCTTTATTGGATTCCATAAACTATTATTTTGATAATGTATAGCATCAAATTATTATTTTGATAATGTATAGCATCAAAACTGTATACTGACTTTGGTATTATTGGCATGGTTCATTCATGCAGGAGTTCTGAATGTTCCATTAGCTGTTTAAATTTTTTTTTTTTTTTTTTAATTTAAGAAGCATTTCGTAGTTGAAATTTTACATGTGAGCTCCCAAATATTTCATGCATTTTATTGTTATTCTGAATGGGGTTTCTTTTTCTATTGTTTTTCTCTGATCCTATTATTGCATAGAAATGCCATTGGTTTCTATAGAACTATTTTCTGTTTTGCAATTTTGATGAAGATATTTGTATCTTTGCTGATTCCCTATGGTTTTCTAAACCAAAGAGAGACATTTTAATCTTCTCTCTTACCCAGCTTTATGCTTTTAAATTCATTCTGTCTTAATGCTATTGCTAACATTTCTTTAACTACATCAAATAAAAACAGGGAGTGGACCCATTCACTTTACTACTATATTTACTGGGAAAGCTTCTAAAATACCTCAATTACATATGATGTTTACTTTTGGTTGCTGATATTTGTTATTAAAAAATTCATTTATGTGCACACACACAGACATATATAAATTAAAGCATACATGAGTTTTATACTTTATCAATGACTTTCTAACATAATTATGTTGACTATTTCTCTAATGCTGAACCCATCTTTGCAACTTAACTATAATTCAGTTTGGTCAAAAGGAGTAACATATTGGATAAATTTCTGTATTGTGTTTGAAAGATTTTATTTAAAGTTTTTCCATGGATTTTGATCTATACAATTCTACATTTTATCCTTTCCTAGTTTAATTATTAAATAAAATGTCCAACAGAATGCTTTCTATTTCAATTTTTGAGAATAATTCACAAAACCCTGGTATTAATCAGTCTTTCAAAGACTGGTAAATTGCCTTATTTATTAGGACTCGGGTTCCTCTCACCTTTCCTTAACAGGCTAATTCTATTTCCTTTTTGATCATTAAATCACCAAAGTTTTCTATCAGATTGAGTTATACTTTTTTGAAGGTGACACTTTTCTATTGTCTTAATTTTATTAGCATAGAAATGTTAATCAAGCTCTAAAAACTAAATTTCTTTTGGTTTTGTTGTGATTTCACCTTGCTCATTTGCCATTTTGCAGATTTTACTTTTTGTCCCATTCTTTTAGTCTTTACAAAGAACTGTCTTTTAGTTTTTACAATTTCTATACTCCTTTTTAATTTCCAATTGATCAATCTGTTCCTCTAATTTTCACATTGTTATTTGTTGCCTAGATTTTAAAAATGCACTTTCAGTTAATTCACCAATCCTTTTCTCTTCTAATTTGCTACTGTATGTTTTTAGATATAATGTTACCCTAAAGTTTACTTTAGTTGCACACCACAAATTCTGGAATATAGTTCCAACATAATCATTGTCTTTCATATTAATTATTGTTTCTATAATTTGTTTTTGGATTACTGAACTAATTACTGAAACTTTCATTATTAAATCTCCATGGATTGGAAATTTTCTGGGGTTCCTGATCATGTGGTCCAACTTTAACTCCTATTCTCTCTATCCCTATGTGTTATATAATCTCCTCTTTAGGTCCATGTTCTCCTACCCTTCTGGATGCTGTTTGTTTCTGAAAGCTTTTCTGAGCAAAAAAAATTTTTTTTGTCCAGGAAAGCATAACATAAGAGTAAACAGGTCCCTCTAAGCATTAAATCTCTGTAGATTATATGCATGATAGACTATCCATTTACCATTTATCTTTCATTGGAAGTATTCTTAAGTGAGACTTCCTCCTTGAACTTCTTTCTCCCACTTTAATTCTCTTTTTTACCTCACTTATTCTTGCTGTGAGAACTAGCTTGATTAGGATAAATCACATCTCCCTCTATTTTCTACTTCCCCTCTTATGCAATTTTTATTCTATTTAATTCTACAAAATGCACTGATTTAAGAGATAAGAGGTAATAGGTAGAAGCTGCGAGTCCATGGTATTTCTTTGTTCCCTTGTGTTCTTTTGGAAAACTTCTTAAGGGTATCTGTTATTCCTGCCTCCCACCTACAAATCTCCCAAATCATTAGTTTCTGCTTCTGCCTAGTTTTGTTCTACTTTTCAAAGTTTTTATGAGTTTAGTTTCAAGTTTAAGAGAAGTTTAATTACTGATGTTTTGATTGCTATCTGTCCTTAGATAGATTTAAGGTTTGCAAACGGAGTTAATTTTTTTTTTTTTTTTGAGGCTGGGGTTAAGTGACTTGCCCAGGGTCACACAGCTAGGAAGTGTTAAGTGTCTGAGACCAGATTTGAACTCAGGTCCTCCTGAATTCAGGGCTGGAGCTCTATCCACTGAACCATCTAGCTGCCCCTGAGTTAATTTTTTAAAAAAAGAATTCTTTAAATGCCTCTTCTACTGTAATCTATCTTTCTTCATTAATGATTAAACCTAAGTTTTAAGAGTATGTCATTTTTGAGTAGTAATATAAGCTCCTTTGCTCTGGTGGGCACAGAATAATCTTTTTTATTCCCCCCCCCGTTAATATTTGAAAAATTGTTCTCCTGATCATTTATAGAATGTTTTGTCATTAAAAACTGTTAGTTCCCTTCCCCCCTTCCCCAGCTGATATGTGGATTTTTCTGAACCCTGCTTTGTGTTTTGTAGTCAGAAGTTCTGGATAGTTATCTTGTATTATTTCTTGCATTATGGTAGTCAGGCTTTTTGACTTAGGCTCTTCAGAAGCCTATGACTTTAAAGCTGTCTCTATGTAAATTGTGTTTGAGGATCATGCCTTTCATTTGCATGGAGATGTTGTATCTTTTAACATTATTGTTTTTTGCTTTTGTGAAATGAAGACTGTCTTTCCCTTAAGCACAGCTATATTCCCAAGACACTTATCACTGTAAATTCAAGTTTTCCCATTCGGTTAATTATTTCTAGGTATACAAAAAAATTCTGCCATTTGTTCCCTTTTAACCCTTAAGAAAAAAAAGATTATTTCTCTCTGAAGCCATCCTGCTATGGTTCCATGCTTTCTTGGGATTCCACAGAGTTCTGATTCACCAGGTACTGGTTCAATTTCCTTTGTCTCACAACATTTACTTAGAGCACTTTCAGTCATCTTCCTTTCTGTTTTCATATCTTTCCTGCTGATTAATGTGCCAGTCCTCTAGGTTTTTAAATGAGTTTTTCCCTTACCTGTGATCTTCAGAATTTTCCCTTACTACTATCAATTTAAAATTTTTTTCTTTTCACTATTATATTACCCTGTAACAATGGCTATCATAGATGTTGGACCTCAAAGTCATCTCAACTTCCTCCCCACTTTGGTGAATTAACTTTTCAATGGCCTCAGCTGGATGCCAGCCCTTTCCTTTCAGATCTGCTGTAGCACCATCCCATGAATGCTGCTGCCCCTGCCTCTGTCCTCTGTTCTTGGGAGGATGGGGCTACAGTTTTTCTCTATCTGCCCATCCGCAGCAGGGAAGACTTCTGTTTATTGGAAGAGACGGTGGGGTGAAGGCAGGGCCAAGGAATGACTATGTTAGCTGTGGATAATTCGGAGGGGAATCACAGAGCATAAGCCGGAGGGGACTGATGGTGTGGGAAGGGAGGAGTTCCTGTTGTGTTGTCTCAGATCTGTCTGACTCTTGGATCCTATCCGGGGTTTTCTTGGCAAAGGCCTTGCAGGGGTTCGCCACTTCTTTCTCCAGCTCAGGCAGACAGGGCCAAGTGACTTGCCTAGGGTCACATAGTTACTAAGTATCTGAGGTCATATTTGAATTCAGGAAGATGAATTTTCCTGATTTTTAGCTTGGCATTCCACCCACTGTGCTGCCTGGCTACTCCAGAGAGCTCATCTACCTTGCCTCAGTTTCTCCAGCATTATATGTTGACATGATTGTTGGAATGTATATTTAAAATAAAATTTAAGTTAAAATATTTGAAAAGATTACACAATTTCCTTTGAGTATACTTATTGGCCCACAGGAAAGTTTCATATATTATATAGGAAAAAGCAAAATTCTGGGTCTATTTCTAAATTATAATTCTGCCATAATTAAAATTCTGTGAAACAATCATAAAGTACATATTCATAGTAGGACAAATAGCTGGTCTATGTTATTTCCCCACTAGAGAGCTAGTCACAATTCAATCAAGTTCATTTATATCAGTGGACAAAAGACACTTTTTATGATATATAGGTTCCCTGAATCATTTAAAAAGCAAACAATACTGTATCTGTTAACTTCTCCTGCTGTTGCCATCCCATTAAACTGGAACACAATAATAAAATTCTCTATGCTTGTTTGTGAACAAGAAAACTATTTTATAGAACTACTTAGTGAGGGAAAAAAATCATGGGAGATGTAAATGACTCAGTTTGTAGCAGAGACAAAAGAAAATGCCTGAATTAGTAGTTAACACTATTGTGTTATGAATATCCTCAAATATATTCACTGTAAATTGAACTTTTGCTTTATCTTCATTAAAATCACCTCAGGCTAGAAAAAATGAAATTATAGAAAGACTGATGTGTACATATATGCATGGGGATGACTGGAGGAAGGTATCAGGCAATAGGATGTTGGAAGAAAAGTGGCCCTACTCCTCCCTCCCTCCCTCCCTGCCTCCCTCCCTCTCTCCCTCCCTCCTTCCCTCCCTCCCTCCCTTCCTTCCTTCCTTCCTTCCTTCCTTTTTTTTTTTTCTTTTCTGAGACTGGGGTTGAGTGACTTGACCAGGTCATACAGCTAGGAAGTGTTAAGTGTCTGAGACCACATTTGAACTTGAGTCCTCCTGAATTCAAGACTGGTGCTCTATCCACTGCGCCACCTAACTGCCCCCGGCCCTACTACTTTCAATTTGCATGTCTGGATGTTTTCCTGCTTCCCTGTTGCAGTAAAAATTAATTTCTGAATGACTGTTCTTTGAGGGTGGGGGTGGGGGGGTCTCCCGGCCATGGGACTGCAAAGCCAGCATTCCTCTCGGTTGCACTCACTCCTCCACAAGCTTCCTTGGCTCAAGCAAGAGAGGCAGAGAGCAAGTACATTGAAGGATGCTGCAGTAGTACTTAGAGGTGGGATGGGTGCACTGCTTTCAGGAACCTTGAAGAAAAGGGCTAAATTAGAGATGCGATGCAGCTAGAGTTGGAGAAATATCCTAAAAGTTATCAAATATCAACAAAACATGCATCAATAAGGGACACATTATGGAAATATAATGTTCTGTGAGCATATTATGCATTTTTAAAATCACCAAGTAATATATAGATACTATCCCAGAGAGGGTTGAAAAATGTTTTGTTAAAAAAGAGAACCACTATTATCTAGTATACTTTTTGACATTTTTCTGCTTATTAGTTGTATTGCTTATTAAATTTATTTTAAATTGTTCAGTCTAGAATTCAATACCTTTTATGATCTGATTTTACCTCAGGTAGCCCATCATTTCTCTTCCTGCCCCTGCAAAGCTCTTTTCTCCAGTCAGGTGGGTAGATTTTCAGTTATGATTCCATTTCCCACTTTTTGTTACACAAAATATGCTTTCATCTATATCCCTTTGTTAGCATGCTATTCTTGTCTGGGGCATCTTGCTTTTTCCACCCATCTAAATCTAACCCATCTTTCAACTCACTTCAGATAAAGAATTTTCTGAGTATTTTATGATCACTGCATTCTCTAAACTCTGGTACAGACTGTTCTACATGATTCCATGCTCAATTATAAGCTATTTTATAAAGTTTTTTTTCTTTGTTTCTGATGAAGTGGGACCACATTTCATAACATCTCAGCATTCAGGACAATACAGGTACTTAATAATACTCGGAAATGATCAATGGAGAGTTAAATCCAATATTTTTACTTCAAACACTTACTCTTAATAGAATTTTACTTGGGAGATCAATCTAATCTTCAAATGAAAAAACAAATCTTATTAGTCAAAGACAAGAATGACCTTTGTTACTGTCTTGTCTACATGACATTTTTATCTAAATGTGTGCCTCCCATTAGCTAAATTCACTACCAAAGATGCAATGGGGGAAAAAAAAAAAACAAAAAACAAATACAGTAAACTGGCGTTGTATACCACCAGCTATTTGTATACAGGTTGCTTTCATATGATTTGATCATACAAAAGATGCCATTTTCCCATGCAACTTCTGGATAACAATTTGGCCTGAAGCCAAATTGACACTACTTTTAATCCAAAGGAACTTGGAAAAACTTGCACTTCCAGTCAGTATCTGTTTGAGTAAAGGGCTATTTCTACAGGACCTTGCTGACTGCTTCCGTGGTCCAGTGTCCAATGGTGATCGTGGTATTTTTTAAAATATGGATCTAAACTTCTAAAATTTCAAGCCTATTCTAGCTTCCTTAGAATATAAGTACTGTAAGTAAGGAAGAAGCGGGTTGGAACATCTAGGGACACGAGAGTAGATTCTTTAATTTTGTCCTAGTGCACAAAAGGGCTATGTACTTAAAACTACAGCAAAACAAAACAAAAATCCTCACTTGATCTGAACGCTCATTCCTATCAGCCTCACCCAAGATATACTTTCTCTGGGTAGTTCTTCATTCATTTAGTCTTCACTCTCTATAGTATCTCATTGGTGACCTTATTAGCTCCCATCTCTTTTGAGATAACTCCAGATAGCTCCCAGATCTTATTATTCAGTCTCAGTCTCCGTCTAAATCTAGTCACACATCTTCAATTATCTGAAACCCAAGTCCAAGAAAGAGCATATTAGAATAGGCAAT